>NW_024884711.1:41942668-42096449 GCF_019232065.1 Centrocercus urophasianus
TTATTTTATTTTATTTTATTTTATTTTATTTTATTTTATTTTATTTTATTTCTGATTATGCAGAAAACAGACCCAAATTGTTCTAAATTAGATTCCATTCTGACGTGCTGTCTCACGCCTTTTTGGTGTCAAGCTCATTTTAGGTAGTGCTAGAAATCACAAAGAGGAAAAGAGGGGACCTATACCTTTTGTTAGAGCATCACGGGGCCATGGCTCACAGCTTGGCTGGTGTCAGTCACCCCGTGCCACCCTGCTCCTGCCCTAGGATGAGCAGAAAGTCTCATCCTGCCCTGCTTAGGGAGAAGAGGTCTTTTTGTTATTTCCTGGTAGGAAAATTCTATTTATAACTGATAATCCCATAAGGAAATGGTCAGGAGCAAATCAAAGACTCAGGAACAGGTTGATTTCTATTCCTGTATTTCACTGCTTTAAGTTCCACTAAGGACAATGAAGCTGCCATAGGCTTAAGCAGCAAAGCTGAAATCCAGCTGAAATGGGGCCTTAATAATGCACAGTGGGGCACTGATCTAGGGTTTCAGTCCTGGATCACATTGTGCAATGAAGACTTCGGAGAAGGATGGCTCTTCACAGGTTCTCTTTGAAGAGACACATTGGATCTATGCAATAAAATTGCAGTTTCTTCTCCATTATTATTATGAGTGGGAATCTTCCAAAGAAATTTCTACTCAGAAAATACCCATCTTTCAAAAGCACACTATTCCCAGAACAGATACCCATCAGTGAAGCTTTGGAAGGGTTAGTTTCTTGAGCTACCGATGCTCCAAAATAAGAAAATGATATGTGGGTACCAACTCCTGTCATCTAAGCAATACTATATGTAAAACACTTGGCTTCGTTGTGCAAGAACTTTATTTAAGACCCTTCTGTGGGTTGTGAGGTGTCACAGAATCATAGAATCATTAAGGTTGGAAAGGACCACTGAGGTCACCAAGTCCAACCCACCGCACCGTGCCCACTGAAGATGTCCCTCAGGGCCACACCTCCACAGTTCTTGAACACCTCCAGCAATGATGACTCCACCACCTTCCTGTGCCATGACATTTCTACTCTTTTGGAGAAGAAACTTTTCCTAATATGCAGCCAGAACATCTCCAGCAAAGGAGATTTCACTGTGTCTGCTCATCAGTGAGTTGCCCTTTGTAAGACTCATATCCTGACCAGCTTGCTGCAGCTCTGCTTCCAAACAATCCACTCTGGGAGAGAGATTTGTCCTCCACAAATACTGCTTCACGTCTTAGCAAGATCAGTTTGCAGCTGCTCTTGATCCTTGATGTCCAATCTAGCGATGCACACCTGATCCAAACTATCAGTAAGGGCTGTGCTCCTTTGGCTGCTGATCCTCAGTGAGGGTGCACCCCATTATTCCACGTGATGGGGATCTTTCTGACCTTCATTTCTTACACCCCTGCATCCAGGGTACATCATACCCTGGATCTCCATACATCTCCCCCTTGGTGCCTTCTTAACTGTCTTGGATGCATGTTTGATTTCTTGCTGCCCAAATTAATTTCACTGCTTGTAATGTGTTTCTACTGACTTTAACGAAGCTCTCCCAAGACTCCTAATCTTGATGACTTTTCTAAGAACAAATACAAGCCAATGTATTTCCCCAGGCAGATTTTCCTAATTTCTTATAGACTGTTGCCAACACATTCCCACTTCCATCTAATTTCTTTTGGATACGATGACTCCTCTCCTAACTCTAGCGAGAGTAATCAATATCAGGAGGAAAAACAACCACTTTGGCTGCTTGCTGGGAAGTAGTTTGTCCTGTTTAAGAAAACTCTGGAGAGAGTCTATTAGGCACAAACCAGAAGCATGAGCTGACAACTCACGTCTACTTTTTTCTTCATGCTGATGCTTTCAAAGTCTATATCAGCCACTAGAATCTCCATTAGGTTACTTCTCACCTGACCGCTGAGATTTCTACTGAGCACCATAATTCTTTCCCCTTTGTTTTCTCCCCGCTGTGATGTAATTATACTTTTTGCAGCCACAGGAAGTTGAAGCTGGTGAGGCCCTGGCACAAGCTGCCCAGATAAGTTGTGGATGACCTAACCCAAGAGGTGTTCGAGGCCAGATTGGATGGGGCCCTGGGAACCCTGATCTAGTGTCTGATGTAGTGATTGGTAACCCTACCCATAGCAGAGGGTCGGAACTCGATGATCTTTGAGGACCCTTCCAATTCAAGCCATTCTATGATTCAATGATTCTATGAAATCATTGGGATATGAGAAACTGACGCATTGGCTGCAGCTCAGGTCTTCAGAGAGATTCTTCTGTTGAAAGCAGCTTTTAAGAGGCAGTCGAGATGGCTTGCCGAAGGTGTCCCAGAACATGTGTAGCAGTGTGAGAACTGAACTCAGGTCTGCTGAATACCACAGCAGAGCCCTAAGCAGAGGATTACCTGTGTTTTTTTCTGTAACAGTGGAATAGAGGAAAGGTAGGGATTTCCAGGAATAAAAAATCACATCTTCAAACCTCTTTAAAGGCCATGGACTTAAATCCTTCTTGTGCTATAAATGTACTGAAGAAACCAATGTAAGCAGGGGAAAAACAAAAGTTCAGTTCAAATTTGCTTGCAATCAACACTTTTTTTTTTTAATGCTCTTTCTTTTTTTTTTTGCTTTTGTTTTGAGGACGTTTAAAGAACAATGAAGACTCAAGACTGTTTATGGGGTCTGGGTTTCTGGCAGTTCTGAAGGTTCTGCAGGGTAGCAACACTTCTGTATTCAGATGACTTGCTAACTCTGTCATAGCCCTGGTAGAACACTATTAAAAAAAGTTATTTCTGATGACATATTCCAGTGCAGTGGAGATTCCTATGTATGTTAATTTGCTTTGAGAATTGCATCATCCCAAAGGAAGTATAGCAAGAGAGATTTAAAACAAAAGTGGTCTGTCTCCTGGCTGAGCTGTGATACTTGGCAGTGATACTGCTCTCCACTGAGTCCAACGTGCTGCCTTAACATAATGCTCTCCTCCCCATTGTGTCATACTGGAAGGATGGCATTTCTTGTCTCCCGATCCCTAAAAGATACTAGATGAGATATTTAAGCTATCAGTGTCCTTGAATGAGGTTATTAGTCCATGTAGGACCTTGTACTGTGAGCATTATGGGAATTTCAGGGGGACTTCAGGAAGCAAAATGCTGAAATGAAACCTCTCATTACTGATGCAAGTGTCTTGGAAACCTACTTATAACTTGGTTATAGGGCATGCATATTTATTCCTATTTCTGTCCCAGTATTTCATCAACTACTGTCTTACATTGAATTGAGAGGGTGGGATGCCTGGGATGAAAAAGGATTTCTTTGCCCATTTCCAGGTTTCACACAACACACACAGTGCTAAGACACAAATTCTCATGCCCCAAACCTGACATATGTCCCTTTGCTGCCTGGAAGGGACATTTCTGTGTATTGTCTGTGACAATTTTTGGATAAACACCACTGATAAGTTCCTTCCCACTGCTGAATTTTGTGAGAGAGCTGTGCTGACGGTATGACATTCTGGTACTTCATCTCCCTCTGCCTCCAAATGTGGCTGTAAGGCTCCAAAATACCAAGAAAGGAGCATTTGTTTCAGATGAAGAGTGAACATGACATCAGCTCAACTGTGGTTGCACATGGGTTATAGTTGAAGGGCTGAATATTTTTCATTTCTGCTGCTGAAAGAGACTGAATGAGTTGGTAAACACCTTGAATGAAATGACTTTTTTTTTTTTTTTAATAAAAATTAATGAGGGAATCTCAAGCACTGGTCCAAAAAATCTTATATTGAATTTTGAAGTTTCGCTTATTGAAAAAATTCTCAAAAAGTCACAGAGCCTTCTGTTGAAACCGAGTAGGAAATGGATAAAGAAAGAAGAAACTGCTTGATAAATGTTACCTTGTTTTAGGACAGTTCTGTGGAGAATGCTAGTTATGGTACACAGCTGATATTAACGGTCATATTATGGCTATGGGTATAAATGGGGAAAATCTGTGCAGCACAAACTTCTACCTGTGGTTCTCTCCCTTGGAAGAAAGGGAGCTCCTACAAACCTGGACAGAAAGCAGGAGCAAGGACCATCCCCCTCATGGCCTGGTATGCCTATGCTTTCTATCTTAGCATGGGTAAAACGGCCAAAACACAATTCCTGAGCAATCTCTGTTGATATGTTACGGCTACTGCAATTACATTACGCCCTCCCTCCCACCCATGAAGGAGTTGCTAATTAAACTGCAAAACAATTCTGCCTGGCATTTAAATATTGTACTTGGGTGTCTACATAGTTCATTATCCATTCCTATGAATATCCCAAAGCACGGCTCTGAGGAAAGGCTCAGTGGAAAGTTTAATCTTGTTGTGCTGATTTGCTAACTACCTGTAATCAGAGGTGCATCCACTCCCTGGATCAGCTGGGGACAGCACCTACCCCTGCAGCTCAGCCTTGCAGGGCTGCCGGCTAAGGAATTTATGGTCAGGTTCAAAGGATTTCAGCGGGATAAATGATCAATTAAAAATGGGAGTCATTCACTCTGCTTTAGATATGCTTTCAATAGAGAAGTTTAGAGGTGCTTAAGTTTAAAGCATGGTGATTACACATTTCTTTTATGTTCAGTGGAACAATCACTGCAGGATCCATTTACGTTTTCTCAGCGGAGAAAAATGGCCCTTTCTAGAGGGCAGTTCTTCTGACCTCTCCCAGACGCTTATTTTACGATGAGATCACTTCCCATCTCCCCATTGGCTATAAAAGAGGCTGAGGTCTGAGCAGGTCTCAGACGTCTGACTTTTGGATATTGAAATTAGGGTAGAGGGGCTGCACCCTGCCTAGCCCCTGATTGGGCTGGGCAGCAAGCAGGCTCGGGTCTGGTGCCAGTTTCCTCTGAGGGTTTTGTTCCTGAGTGAGAGCTCCGGACACTTCAATTCTCTTTGATGCATAAAAGAGAAATACTCCACTTGACATTCAGAACTGGGTGGAGGAAGGGAGACCATGCTGTACCTATTTCTTTACGAGCACGTTGGGTGCTTGGGTATTGTTGTCTTGGTGGGCAACAATAAAATAGGGCCGCCTTTATGGTGTCACCCTTCAGAGCAGCTCCCACACCCTGGCTGAGCCAGGAGTACAGTTGGGGAAGCTTCCGTTTCTCATCTGCTCCATAATCCACATTTCAAGCAGAAGGGATCGTGCTCTTCACCTGTAAGAGTGAGAGGAGCCGAGGGGAAGGCAGGAGCTCAGCATGCTAACAAGCTGAGTGCTTTTGTTACTGAGGCAATAAAATCTCTTTGCACCTATTATTCCTTCTTGTGCCCATTTATAAGTGTTTCCACAATGTGAGTAGTGTTGTTCAGAGCTCTCTGCGTCTGACTTGTTTTTTAAATCTGTTATACTATTATCTGGAGCATATTAACCCCTGGCTGCTTAGGTTTTCGAACGTATAAGCAATGCTAGAGGGAGGGAGAAGAGTAAAACATCTAATCCTACTTTAAAAAGAGCCAGAAGGTGAAATAGCAGAATAATCAGTCTTTAACACAATTTACCGTCACCTTCTCTGCAAGGTCCCTTTGCTGTGATACTCAGAATTAGGAGACAAACTCGGCTAAGTTACTGCAATTCAGAAAACATGCACACACGCACAGACAGACAAGTCAATCAGAGCCTAGCAGTTCCCTATGGTACAGTTGTTGTAAGCACAAACCGTTTTTAAACTGATACCAGAAATGAACTTTTATTTCCAATCATATTTACCGTAAATTAGAAATTACTCAGTAAAATGCAATCTGTTAGGCAAAAAAAAAATGCATCCTGTCACTTTCAATTAACCAGCTAAAAGGTTGTTAATGAATAAATATTGACTTTTAGAGGAAATGGTTCTTAACCAGCCTCGGATCCGTGTGCACGATATTTGACAAAGGATCGATATGGAGCTGGTACACTCCTGCTAACCTGGAGGTAACTGATCTAAATGCCCTGGCACAACACTAAATGACAAGTTGCACTCTGGCCCAGCTGTAGTGGTAGAACAAATAGATGCTGAGACATGGAAAAGCTGCCTTTTGTTGATGCAGCCCACTGTACTGAAAATGAACTTCTGAAACTGAACAGCCAACACTGCGAACCTGGAGACAGAAATCAGCCATTTGAGCATCCAGGCAGCAAAGACCTTGAACAGTAATGAGAACTGAGACAGCTCTACTGCTTTGCAAATCAGACCTCTTGTTTGCTACTGTATGGGAACTGCTGAATCATGGCCTGAACCTCTGATTGATCACCTGAGGCAAGCAATGAGTCAGCCATGGGAGCACAGGTGAAGGGAATTCACCTGTGCTGCTGGAAGAGGTGGAGCCTGGCTGCACCTCTCCTAGACCTATTTAAGAGCTGACTAGCAGAAGGAAAGGGTCTCTTTCTGGAGATCCCTCATTTGGGGTTTTACAGTAAGCTCAAGACAAGGTATTTTTTAAATTGTCTTCTTTGTTTTGTGTAATAACCTGCTTAGCCAAACTCTGTGGTGTACTTCCTAATTATAACATCTGTATATCCCTTGATTATACAGCTACCAAAAATGTAAATGCTGTGCAGGTTGACTCTTTGGGCTTCCAAGAGTTTCTCTGGCAGTCTGTAGTAGCTCTCCAAGATGACAGACTAGGGTATATTCTGATGTATATAATGACTTGCACTGCACTCTTTGATAACCATGATCCTGCTTTGGGGCATCAAGTCTCAAAATCCAGCAGAAATGGTTGGGTTTTTGTACTTTTTTTGCATCTTTTGCATCTATAGTTAAGGGAGAGCCAGGCGGATGGTAAGACCCCATAGTGAAAGAGCATGTTCAGGGTTCAAACTTTGTCCATGGTTTGCACTTTTGCTGCTAGTCTTATAGCTCCTCTAGTTGTCATTCATAACTGTATAGCTCATTCATTGTGTTTAGCTGAGGGCACTGTGTGGAAGGATCCCTAGTTAGCTGGGAGGCTCTGGCCTTGTTAAACTTCGAGCAACTTTAGTCACTTTAGTTATAATGGCTGGTGTGATGTGTCATGAGATGCAATCCCACAGCTGCTTTGTACCTTCTTACAAGTAGCAGGAATATATTTATTGATATCATATAGCTGCAATATAGTGATTTCATTGAATCATAGGGTTGGAAGGAACCTTGAAGATCATCTCTTTCCATCCCCCTGCTGTCACTGAAAGGTATTGGAGCTTCTTGAGATGACTGTGGCTTTAAGCGCATCCCTTCTCAGTCTTTTTCTCCTGTTCTATCTTCTGTATGTACGAAATTAGAAGGTGTTTGTTTCAATGCTTAAGCACTTCCAGTTGTTCCTAAATCAAAAAATATACCTTTCAGCCTCTCGCTCCTAAACACAGAGTGATCATGTTTGAAACATGACAGCTGCCATCAGCTGGGATCTTAAAGAGTTAGGTGTTTTTACACATGTTGACATTTCAAGTATTTTTCTTGCTTGAATGGAAACACAATTGTCTCTGGCTCCCTGGGCTGAAGGTGATCAAGATTATGAAGCTTACAGATGCTTTGCTGCTCTGGCATCTAAATGGAAATGAGTCCATCAGCTGGGACACCTCAGGAGACCATCAGCAAGATTGCTGTTTGAACTAAGCCAGTTGCTTTGGTGGTTAAAGGAGATTTTCTGGAGAGGTGCTAGCCCAGTCTTAGCTGGGCAGCTGTCTTTATTCTCAGTAATGTGCTGATCACTCTTATGTGCTGGGTTTGACTGCTTTTGTTATGTGAGGGCTCCAGGTTTTTTCCAGTTGCTGTAGTGGTACTTTTGTTGAAGTGAGAGAAGACAAAGTCATCTTGTGGTTTCACCTTTCTTTTTGCACCTTTCTTTTTACCCATCCATGGTTCATTTTTACATTTGACCAGAACAGCATGGTCAGGTATGTGTTGGGCCATTCAACAGCTTTGGGTTCCAGCATGTTCCAAAAGCATGTTAGTGAGTTGCTGTGCCCAACCCAACAAGACCCATTTCTCAGAAGAGCTGTTTAGCACACTTCCAATGGTTCAGCTATGGGATAGTGCTTTCATCTAGTGCTTTATGAAGGGCATTTCATTTCTTTTTTTATACATATTTCTCATGTATTTTGTAGGGCATGTTGAATGCAGGACCTTGGAGGCTTCTTGCCCAGGAAGGGTGTTGTGATACAGCTCTAGAATTTTCTTCATAGAAGTGTAGCTCTAATGCAGGGGAATAACTTCTGTGCTGTGATGTTCTCTCTCCAATTGTTCTAATTTTTGCTCTTCCGATGCACCTAGATTCCTCTCATGTTCCCATCTGTGTGATAAGTAATGCAGCACAAATTATGGAACTGGATATTATTTGGTGCGTCAACAACAGTAAAAGCTAACAGCATTGCACAGGGACTAATAAAGCTGAGATAAGAACTGCTGGGCTTTTCTCTTCTTCATTGGCAGTTAAATGTGATTTCTATTATCTCACTGTTTGCTTTAATGTTATATGGAACCTGTCAAAGCTCCATAGTCTCACTGCTCAATGTTCAACTAGAAAAAAAAAAGACTCCGTAAATTACAGTAACTTTTGCTTCTGAAAGGTATGTAAAACTATTCCATCTAATTCATGGCTCCCTTTTATCATAAGTGATAGTGGAAATGCAGAAGATTAACAAGGTCAGACGAGTTTGGGATATCAGGCCAAATCTGTATATCTTCTGGATTTTACTGTATTCTCACTATTATCCCTAGATCTGCTGCAGCCTGTATCAACTTCTCACGTTCTCCACCTCCATCATCATCACCTCCCATAAATGCCTTTGATTTGGCAGCCTGCTACCAAAGCTGCAAAAGTCCGTTGTATGGCAGAGAGGACGTGACTTATGGGATGTCAAGTCTTGTGAGCCTCTACATTGAGACTACTTCCTTGTGTCTCTGTGTAGACTGTGATGACAGACAGGTATCTTGTAGAATAATTGAAAGGATCATTAACCAGTATGAAGTGCCCTAATTATTTCAGGCATAGTCTCATGCTCGTTCTTCCTCTTTAGCAGTTCCCCCATGTGCAGCTAAAGTGACTATAAAGTGACTATGCATGGTGAGTAGGACCTGATGTATGTCATAAGGCATTTTGAGGCAGCAGAAACTTCAGGTGCCTTTGTTCTACACATGGGAGATATCCTCGTAATCAACATTTGCATGGTGGCATCACTGCATGGCTTTTCTTCTGTCTAGTCAGATTTTACTCAGTGGCATTGACTTAGAGGACGGTGTTTGGTAACAGAGCTGAGTCCTTGGTGGGAGCCTGAAGTTCACTGTGTGGAGGTTGTAAAACAGCCGGAACAGGACATGAGTTTATAAGGTATATGTGATATAGGAAGGAGACTTGATCTCTTTGGTAAGGATCCAATTTTTCTGTATGATCACATTTCTCCAGCTGGCAATTTGTAGATTGATTGAAATATCAGGGATGTAATGAAATTCGTGCAGCACGCATTGCTCATCCTGTGCCAAAATCCTCATCACCCTGGTTCTGTTATCAATAAAAGATGATAACACTGTTACTTAATATTCACATCACAAAATAAATGAGGAGAGATGGGGCCGTGTTGTGCTACATACTGCATAAAGACACAAAGTTGTATCTCCTGCCCCAGGGGATTTATAAGATGTGTAAGACATGCAAGGCATGGAGAAGTTTGCTGGCTTGGGAGGGAGAATCTCCATGGCAAACCATGGATTGTCCCACCTGTGGGCTCTGCCCTCAGCTCCCTACATCAGGAGAGCAACCTTCAGAAATTTCAATTACTTTTATGGGAATTGTTGACAAGAGCAGTGGGACGGACATAGCAGGTTGGGTCTGGTCCTGGAACAAAACAGAATGCCCACAGTTCTGGTGTGTTAAAGTCCTTTGAAAGAAAATGACAAAGGAACAGGGGATAATGTTTTCTGTGATTATTCCAAAATGGTGCATGCCTCTTTCTAGCCTACTCCTGCCTTGAGCATTACTCTCCTACCGCACAGCTGATCCCTTAGTTATTACCATAAAGATCATAAATACCCTATGTAGCTCCAGGACCTAGAGACTCCTGCCAGCTTGGAAGCAATAAGGAACATATACCTGGACCCAGCTCCAGGAGGTAACTGGAAAAGTGGAGGATGTGTGTTGAATCAGATCTTACTGGAACCAGGTTGAGGTCTGTACAGTCCTGCTCATTTAACACCTTTTTGTGGGGGGGGGGAAAGGGCATAGAGAGTATCTGACTTCAGATCTGGTTAAAAAAAAGAAAAGGTAAGTTTTGAGCTGGAAGAGGTGTAAGAAGAGAGAGGCAATGCCTCATGTTCACAGTCACTGTGCAGCTGGCAGAGAACATATTACAGAGTATCGGGACTGAGGATTAAAGGGAAGCCATTCCCTCTGCTCACAGCAGGGAAGGATAGCAGTCCTGTCATCCTCTCAGGAGTTGCTCTCAGCCACACTCTTAAATAAGACAGGATAGTGATTAAATTCCTTCCCTGGGAGCTTGCCTTTCTGAGACAAGTGGAAGAAAAGAAAGGAAACATGTAAACAAATATTAAACAATCAGCCCAGCCTCCCATACTCAGCTGGGCTCTGAGCTGTTGCATGTGCTGCTATTAGGAAATGTGCATGTCTGGGTTCCTGTGCTTGCTTCAACTTGTGTTAACTTTTCTGCTGCCTTCCTCTGTCACTACATCAGCACCTGTTTCTGCTGTGTCTGTGCTGTACAATGAACTGACCATTCTGTAGTGGGACTTCTGCTGCTAAGGCTTCTCAGAATGGATTTGGAGATGATGTTTGATTATCCAGTCCTGATTCTTTCTCTCCATCCAGGTTCTCTTTGTTCTCGAGGCAGGACCATTCCACAGGCCATGTAGGTCAACCTCTTGTGTACTACACTCAAGCCCTGTCCGTGCCTTCTAACACATCATCTGGAGGTTGATCTGTTGACTTGGAACTTTGGCTGGTCAATGTTAGACTGGCTTACCTGCATCTTATATCAAAATGAAGAATACGATTGCAGAACAACATCTGAATCTATGCAAAGATTACTGAGACGTGGGCAGTGAGGTAGGAGTTTGCTCTTGCAGAGGACAAAGATAAAATAGCTGCCAAAGGACAATTTAGTGCCCAAAGCCAGCCCACAGGTGCAGGTAATGCTGCATCTTTTAAACATTGCTGATGCATCCTGCTACATTGATCTGCACCTCACAAGTATGTTCTGTTGCATTATGTCAGAACTGACATGACATGAGGTAATTGGATTTGATATGACATATTCCACCCGTAACACAACATGTGATAGATGAAAGGACTTTCCCTGAGGCAAGCAGGAGCCAGCTGGTACTGTACAACACCTGCAGAAAGAAACGGGTTTTAATCATCTCCTCCTGCCTGACTGGGGTGGCAAGTTGTACCATCTATGCACATCCCTAATTGGTAACTCAGAGCATTTAGTTGGTTTTTCAGAACAACACTTCATGTTTTATTGGGTTGGAAACAAAATGGGGAATTTCAGAAATTCACCTCAGAGACGCACAAAAAAGAAATCCAAACTCAGGTGAAGTTCAGCAATATATGAGACAACATAATCAGACTGTTTCAACTCCTCTGATTTAAAGCATCTTTTGCTTTTTGTTGATGTGTGTATGTTTAATCCTAGTTTTCAGAGTAAGAGGAACACTGATGGGCTGATACCTGTTTAGATTTAATCCTGAGCAGTTTCTTGTGATGCTTCCTGCTGTTCTGCCAGCATTAATGACCACCACACTATAGCACTATTAGGTATAGCTTGAAAATGTCAAAGCTGAGCTTTGAACTTGGTCATCTTTTCCTTGGGGACATCCCAGCCTCCGTAAGGTCCCCAGAGTAGGAAGGGAAAGCCATGAGCAGATTGTTTACAGTTTGGTCAGGAGATTTGGTACCTTCACTCCTGAATGAAGACACCCAGTGAAAATACTGGAGGGGTGAGGAAGAATTGCTTTAGCTGAGTTAAAAGGGATCTGGTCCTCAAGTGAACCGTCCTCCATCAGCTTCGATCCAGGTTGCTGTCATCCAGCTGTTTTACAGGCTTCCCTTTCAACGTTACTTTCTGAAGCGTTGTCACCTCTTCACTCACTGCAAAGTGATTCAGAGGGTTCAAAAAAAATGCAGTACTGGGAAATCCTGCTGAATACAGGGATGGGAAGGGGAGGGCATCATTTTAATGTACATGTCCTAATTCCTCTTGACTTTGATGTATGACTTCTGTCTTGCATTATTTAGTACAGACATGTGGCACTCCCACATCTACACTCATTTTTGAGGTGCAGCATGTGAAGTTTCATGTTACATCACTTGGCTGTCAAAGAGATGGGATTTGCCTATTTTTCCCATTACAGTCCCAATCCTACCCCCAGTATTTTCATTCCAGGGAAACCTGGACAAAAACAGCACATGGTAATGCATCAGTGTGAAGGCTCTGGTTCACTGAGTGGGAGCGGGGCGTTCTCTACCAGTACCTTTCCAGTCCTATGTATTTTACTCTCCTCTTTGATGGCCCTACAGTCACCAGGGTGGACTGTGCTTAATGTCTTGAGTTCTTCTGTAAGCAGAAGCATCTTGACTACGAAAATGCACCCTGTGGCTTATGATGATGGTCTCCAAATATGAGGTGATTTTGTATTCATGTCAAAGGCCCTCCTGCAGTTTCCTCTTGCTGGCGTGTCCAAGAACTCCTGCCAAGTGCTGCCATCCCAGTGCATGCCCTAGTGAGCAAAGGCAAGCTGTGTTTCAGTGGTGGCCTTGAACGTCCTTCGATTGGGGTTGAAAGAGATGCTGAATGTTGTTCTAAGCTGTTTCCTTTGTGATGCCTTTAATATAAATCTCTGCCCCCTTTCTTAAAAGCCAGCTCAGCCACATGAACTAGGCTTTATTTTATGAGGCTCATTATTTTTATATTGATGTTCATTTTCTGAAAATAGTGTGAAAGCTAAATGCATACAGCCCCCTAGACGTTTTAACAAAATCATATTTCAGCCACGCTATCGATTGTCTATCTATAAAGCAATATATGGCCAGGAGTTAATGTTAACAGTGCACTATGTTAACTGAAGTAATGTAGTGAAAAACAAAACCAAGAGTTGGGCTTGCTTTACTTTTTTCTGCCGTGTGACACCTCCAGCTGAGCTTTATTGCTTCTCCTGAGTGTTAGGTAATCACATAAATGACCTATAGCCATTTCCCTTAATGGATGATGAGCAAAAACAGCCAGAGTTCATGGTTGCTGATTTGGGGGTAGCACATAAACAATCCTCCTTTCATTGTGTTTACACACATTTTTGTTTTTGTCCTTTGAGTAAGAAGCAGCTGGTTGTGGGTTCAATGCTGAAGTGATGCTGACATGAGGTTACTTCTGTGTGCTCCTACAATCTTTAAATTCTTTCTGCTTTGCTGGAAAGGGTAAAAATTTTTTTAGGAACCGTATTTGTTCAGTCTCCCAGGAAATGAAGCTTTGTGACTTGAACCTGGCAATTGTTCATGTTGCAGAGTTGTTCTTTTATGATTACTGCAGATATACAAAAGTAGTTTGGGGACCTTGCTTTATGTCATCTCCATCTATAGATGGGCAGATTGGCCTCTGTTTTCAGAAGTCGACATCATCCCAGCAGATCTATAAGCAGGCAGATTTTTCTAGCTGCATTGTTACTATTATTGCTTTTCCTGAAAAGAGCTGAATGTTTTCTTTCTGTATATTTACATATTTGAACACATTTATGTATAGAAATGCAATGATCTGGCCAAAATCACATTGCCCTGCCAGAAATCAGGGCAAAACCAAAAGCTCTCTGACTTACAAAGACTGTAGGGTCTTCTGTTCTGCCTCTCAATGACTGTCCCATCAAGTCAAGCAAAAATTTCACTGTTTTGTTCTTAAAATCCTCCAGTGATGACTATTCTACCAACAACCACAGCATGTGCTGAATAGGAGAGTTTTACTCTTAACTGAAATAAAATCCCCCTGGTTCAATCTGTGGCATGTTTTCATTTCATGCCCCTACGGTCGTCAGAAGAAGATCATCTCCAGCTGCTTCTTACGTGTTTGAAATTACAGTGAGTCATAGAATCATTGAAGTTGGGAAGACCACTAAGATCATCCAGCCCAACCATCCGTGGTGCTACTTTTTGTCAGGTTTTCCTTGCTCTCGTCTACACAAATCATATGGATTTTGTTTGTTTCTCTATTTATTTTGATCTCCTCTACTCTCTTTCCCATTAATATAACTTCTCCTGACATATAGTGGCCAAATCAGGGAAAAGTTCTCCAGTAAAGCCTTTAACAGCCGTAAATGGAGCAGAAGGCTTTCTTCACACGTATTAAATACGATGGTGCTCTTTGCCTGCCTCAGCATGGTGTTTGCTGTTCTCAGCATAACCTTGTTGATTCACATCTAGCTGCACATTCACTCCAACCTTCAAGTCCTTTTCGGAGCTGCCACCCAGTCTGTTGCTCCTAGTTTGGAGTGGTGCAGTTGTTGTTCCTCTCTGATCTTGATATCCGTAAGGACAAAGCTCACTTATCCTACTCTTCCAGACCACATATATAATTTGCCAGGACAATTTTGGTCTCTAGCCCCATGTTACCTGGGGTGCCAGTAGCCCCTCCCTCTGTAGTGATGTGTGTGAATATGTAAACATAAAGGTCATGCTGTCACAAGAAAATATTGCATAGTGTGACATCTCAGTCAGACCCTTGAAGATTTTTTTCCTGATATCCACCTCTTTCTTGCAAGTGAGCTACTCATTACTGCCCCACAAATATGTCCTTTTTCCTGGATATATGTATATGTATTTTGGCGTAGCTCAATAGCACTCTCACCTAGAGTGTCTCACCTTGTTAGGAGAAGATACAAGTTGCTGCAGTTGAGGTACAATCTCTATTGCTCTTTTCCTATTCAGACTGCCAAATAAAAGCATCAGATTGGTTTAGAAATGATTTAGCCTAAAAAAAAATCCAAACTGAGTGTTGCTTAGCGTTCCTGGCTATCTCTGAAATGTTTACAAACAGCTTTGTTGTGTCAGTGTTTTTATAGAAATTGAAGTTAAATTGCTTTTCCACTCTTTCTTTCCCTTCCCCCCCATGTTGGCCATTTTCCAGTTCCCTGTGATCACCAACACCCTTCAGCAGATGTAGACGGGCCCTTCCAAAGGCTTTAAGACTTTTTTTAGCTATGTCATTCTTCCTTAGCTGTTTTCTTCCTTCTGGGTCCTCAACACCTGCTGTGCAAATTGCAAAGAGATGCATCAAGAAGATACTGTTCTGTCCACCTCCCCAAAACCCCGATCCCCTCAGCTAAAGAAGACGGAGTTGGGTTGTCATCCAGTGCCATATTGCAGGAGTAAGACATTTAACTTCCTGTCCCTCCTGCTCCTGTTTTTGTAAATTAATGTGATATTTTATGCATTTTTTGATATGCAAAGTGGATAATTAAACCACATTAAATCTCTTCACAGACCCTCATTCAAGTATAACATAGCATTAATTTGGCTGAGCTTAATTTGTGTTGTAAACTGAATTAGGGACACACTACTTCTGAATAAGAGTGTGCATGAAGGAGCCTAATGTGGATTAAATAATCCGAATTAATTTAAAGTGTGAATAGAAAATGAATTAATTTTCCTGAGAGTCCCAGTGTAGGCTCAACACATCAATCATTCTCTGCTGCCATTGCTTATCCCACACTGGTGAGCATTCACCTCCAGTGATTCTCTCCCTCTTTTCTATGTGGGTTTCTTCTCCATGTAAGTGATGACCAGATCCTGCCTGAGCGTTGCGTAGTACAAATTGGAAGCAAGGAAATGGGGATTTCTCAGCAGAAGACAGCATGAGTGTGTGGAGCACGTGGCCAACACATACAGCAATTTACCCATGAGTTAAATGAAGGTGGGAGAGATAAACAGAATTTCCCAACTGCTAAAAGGAAAAGGAAAAAATCCTTTCCTCTAATTTTTGTTCTCTTTTGTTTTAGCCACCACTCCTGATTTACACTGAAAAGGGAGGCCAGGATGATGACTCCTGAATGTAAAGTATTCCTATAGGACACCATCCATTACTTGTGCTGCGTAAGCACTAATAATCCCATTGAGCGCTCTTTCACTTGTGCCTTGATGCTAATGCCTTGTACACCAGCTTTCTCATGCATCTCCCTTCATCAAGAGCTCTGGGGAGAAAACTAAAATCAACCACAGATTACTCAGACTTGTCAAGTGTGCTCTGCAGACTGGAGAGCACATCCTTAGCTCAATGCATGTGCGTAACTCCCCTTCACATTAATGGGAGTTATGTGCTTACATCCACACGAGGATATTCCCCAATGCCCAACATCTTGTTTCATCATTTATGGGACTGAAACGACCTGCAAATAGTAGGGGTCAGCGTACTGTGAAGGGTCTGGAAGGAAAAAATGCCGGAATACCAAAGTGGTGCCATGTTTATAACTAGATGGGAGTTGCCATCTATATTACACCATGATGCCAGTGCCCCATCCAGGGCTTGTTTGTTCTTTCACTGCTAATAGGACAACTTCTAGTTTTGCAGTCTTTTCCCTGTGAAATTAAGTAAGACAAAACTTAGACTTCCCAGTGCTCTGACACTCCTATAGAACAGATTTACACCTACTGTATGTGGAAGGGAATTAGCCCCTTGGCAACAATCAGCAATTATATATGCCAGGAAGAAAGAGCAGTTGCTGTAAAGGGGATTAATTAGGAGTAATGGGATAAAATTGAGAGGGTGGGAAGCTTAGTTTGAATATTAGGTCACACTTTGTACTTTTGCATTTCTCAGGCCATGGAACAGTCTTTAAGACGGGAAATCTTGTCACTTCAGGAGTTGGAGGTATCCAATACAACATCTGAGGCATTGGAACAGGCTACCTATGGAGGTGATGGAATCACCATCCCTGAAGGTTTTTTTAAAAAAAGGGTAGATGTGACACTGAGTGACATGGTTTACAGAGGTGTTGATGGCTGGACTAGATGATCTTGGTTGTCTTTTCGACCTTAATGATTCTGTGAATTCAGATGTCCACATGTGCTCTGCTGGAAGCCTCTGAAAATTCAACAGTAATGGGGTAGGATATGAAAAAGGAAGGGGACCTTCTTCATTGCGCATGGCTTCCCTGTATCTTTGGAGAAGGGACGTGAGCTGTGGATAACAGAGCTGCCCACAGAGCAGGTATGAATCTATCTGTGATATAAGTGAAGAGGAAATAACGACTGTTTACGAGAGTGGATAATGACAGGACAAGGGGGAATGGTTTTAAACTGAGACAGGGGAGGTTTAGGTTAGATATTAGGAGGAAGTTTTTCCCCCAGAGGGTGGTGAGGCACTGGAACAGGTTGCCCAAGGAGGCTGTGGATGCCCCATCCCTGCAGGCATTCAAGGCCAGGCTGGATGTGGCTCTGGGCAGCCTGGTCTGCTGGTTGGTGACCCTGCACACAGCAGGGGGTTGAAACTAGATGAGCATTGTGGTCCTTTTCAACCCAGGCCATTCTGTGATTCTAAGATTCTATGAAATATAAATCATTGACCAACATATTTATTTGTTCAAGAGTGCTGAGAGATCAGGCCATGCTGTCTTTCAGTGGGGTTTGCTAATGCTGTACAGACAGTAGGTGACAGGAGTGTGTATCCTCTCTAACCAAAACATTAAAGACCACAGGAATCATGATGACAATCAAGCCTGGTTTCCTACTCAGAGATTCCCAAGAGCTCCTGCTCAGGAAAGCATCATCTTACGGTATCAGTACCCCACAGATTGCTCTGTCTTCTCCCAGGCTTCCCTTCTACCCACAGGTATGTGTCTATGAGGAGTGACAGCCTGCTCAACACAATCCCTTCAGGCAGATGAAGGTATGTCTGAACCATGGTGGTGCTGTGACTCCAGCATGACAGAGTATTTATTTATAGTCAATGGCATTTTTGACCTTCCTCATCTCCTTACTGCTCTTTTAAGTCTTTCTAAATCTCATTACATAAGTAAGAGCCTTAGAGGGAGAATCTGTACCCAAGCAGGCCAGCTCACACAAAGCTCTAAGCACTGCAGGGTGAAAAAAACAGTGGAATATCTGGTTGCTGGCTACATGGGGATCAGTGGGAGTGAAGATGGTACCTGTCAGCCAATAGGCAAACAGACTTAGAAGGGGGCTGATTCCTCCCTCTGCTTTTGGTGTAACCAATCTTTCCTCAGGTCAGCTGAGTAAAGAAAATGAGTAATAATAATCAGCCACTGACTCCTGGAATTCTATCTGGATGTGGTTTGGAAGCAGATTCATCCTTATCCTGGAGAAATACCAGAGAGGATGTGACCTCCTGACTTTTATTTCTAGAGACTGCTGAAGGCTGCTTTGGCCAGTGGCAAAACCTTTAGCAGTACGTTCCCAGGATGAATTGCAGCTCTGCTTCAGCCAGGCTTCTTTCCATCCCAACCTGCCCCAAAGCAGCAGTCCATCCACAGGTAACCTGCAGAGGTGGCAGGGATAAGCTGAGGTTGCAGGGAAGGGAAGTTTATTCTGTGCATAGTGTAGCACACACTGAGAACAGCCCTAGTGTATGTGCTGACAGCAAGATAGGAAATCCTCCTGCTTCTGGGCTTATGGGAGTTTCTGCTTGAGTGGAAGCAGCTAGAGGGAATGTTCAAGGACCTCCATTTAATTTCCCATCTTGCATCCAGGCTGATGTTCCACTTTTTATTGTCTACATATATCTGTAATTATTAACTTACAGCAACATTTCATTGGCCAATAAATGTTAGTTATGGTATATTTGGTAGCTTTATGAAATGTAATTAGTGCTGGAATAATATAAGATACTCGAGAGTTCTGGCACTGGTAGACGAACCTTTTATCAGCTGTGGGCATTTAATTCATTTTAACAGAAAAGACATAAACAAATAACAGTATTGCATCCTCGAACTGGCCTAGTTTCATCTCGTTTCCTTGCCCAGCTGCCGTGTTTCTGTGTTTTCCTTATATGATTTTTAGCTCCCGCAGGCATGTAGTAAATTGATCATTGTTAGCTCTGAGATTCAAATTTCCCTTTATACCATCCACACACTATTTATTACTGTTCATCGTATTTCACGGGAACCTAGGAGCCTCAATCAGTTTTAGAGGGCCTTGCTCAAGACTCAGAGTGCAGAACAGATAAAATTGGAAGAATGCTATTACCTAAGCTTTCAAATAATGCATTATCTTTTCCAATTTTATAAAGTATATACCTTTTGGTTTAAACTAAATCATGTTTTTATTCGTGTTATCTGGCCAAAATAAAGAACCCCAGATGTTATTTTATATGCCTTGAAATGTTCCCTCCAACGTGGAGGAAAGGATTTTGTTTGGTGGTAGGAAATAAAGAGCTCAAAGACTAGCAGATTTCCTAAGCAGTAGGCATTTCAGAAGACTTGCAGAGGATGCTGAAGATTTAAGTTTATCCACTGCTTCAGCCTGAGAAAACCTGCATCTCTTTGGCACCATTCCACTCTATGCAATTAAACACTTATGGGAGCAGGGGTGGGTTTGGGTAGACCACCTCTTGAAGTGTATGCCCTGGATACCCATCAGTAGGTTCACTGATGAGAGCAGACCAACTCCAACATGATAAGCTGAGAAATGCCTGCCTGAGCTGCAGAGACTATGGAGACTGCATGAATAAGAAGCCCAAATTTGCACATAAATCCAGGCTGAAGAAAATGAATTTTTAGCCTATTTACCGGTTGTCAAAAAATGCTGTCTTGGAGCTCTGGTTATTATTTTCACTTTATGGTAACTTAATGTGAAGCAAGTGAGGTTAAAAGTCCAGCCACGCCAGAGAAGATCTGATAATCTCCCTTGAATCTGCCTGCCCTTCCTGTGATTTTATAGCACTCATCACATGATGCTTCCACACTCTGCACACCTGAAAGCCAACAGCACTTCAGGGATCTTTTCCTGCTTCTGTTTCTGAAGGCTCCAAGCACGCTGTGCTCCAATGGCACTTGGCAGCCAAGGGGTGTGGGTGCACTTCAGTGCATCAGGGCCAGCCACAGCACGGACCCCGGGGTCTTTTGTACCACTGTGAGGCACAGGTAAAGCCATGGCCTCTTGCAGGTCTGAGGATGCCTTCATAGTGAGGTCCCAGAGATGAACCCCAGGGTAGGTTCAGATTGGATATTAGGAAAAATTTCAGAAAGAATGGTAATGCAGTGGAACGGGCTGCCCAGAGAGGTGGTGAAGTTACTGTCCCTGGAGGTGTTCAAGAACCATGGAGATGTGGCACTGAGAAACACGGTCAGTGGGCATGGTGGGGTGGGTTGATGGTTGGAATAGATGAGCTTAGTGGTCTTTTCCAAGCTTAATGATTCTGTGATTCTAAATCTATCACCTGCAGGGATAAACATTTCAAACATCTCCTGCGATTCCAAATTACAAGAATCCCACTCTTCAAGAACAACTTTCATTTGCGGTAAGACATTAAGCTAGGTCATGAGTCTTGGCCTCTCCACTGAAATCTTCTTATTAAAGACTTCCTTGTCACACACAGCTATCTCCCCAGTAAGACCTTCTTCACAGCTGGGAAAGAATTTTCCTACTGCCCCTTACTCTTTGGGAGTTTATAGCATCATTAAGTAAAATCCATAGATGCAGTAATGTAGTGGAAAAGGGAAAATTAGACCCTGGAATCTGGCCCTATTTACCTAGGAAATAATACAAAGAGCACATGGACATATGGCAGTTATGAGCCATTTGGGGCTGCCAGCACCTGATGTAGGGTTATCAGCACTTTGTGGGTTTCCTCTCAGTGCAGGCTGACAAAGCTGGCGGGAGGGGGAATTTGCTTGTCATCCATTGGATTATACCTGATTTATGGTTTCGCTCATTGACTTCAGGATTCTTGCAGAGGCAAGCTGCATTGTCTTAACTTTGCATTTGTAGATTATCCACACTGCAGAGTTATAAATCCTTCTGAGCACAGTGTGCTTCTAAGGCCTAATTATATTGTCAGCGATAGGGTCTGGAGCGGGAGTGTATGTGCTACAAAGCACTGCTGGCCTCGAGTTCAGGAGGCATTCATAGAGGCATTTTATCAGTCAATTTCATGAGACATTAATTAATGAGATACTTCAATTAGATCATTTCTGTCACTAGGAAGGAATTATTCTTCATGGTCAAGATTACATCATCTTAATTAGTCCCTCTCCAAGTAATTTGCTTCTTTTCAAGCCCTGAAGAAGGGTACATTCATTATAGATAATTAATATTCAAGTTAATTGACTGTACCCTACAATTCATGGAGCCCCTTTGAAACAGATTTTCTAGCTAGGCAGCAGGAAGGGCTGTTGAAGTTGCACTGCACAGCCCTGCACAGGGTTTCTCAACCCATCTGTGGACCAAATTATAATAATCAGCCCCAGGCCTACTTCAGCCACTCCAGTTAATACTCAGAAAAGAGTGCCCATTCTGAGCAACTACAAGGTATATACAAAAGTTGGGACCAGAAGGTTAGGCTAAAGATCTTGTATTTACATACACACCATAGAGGGAACCTATTTTTTTTGTCAGCACACACATTCTTCACAGCAAAATTACTTTGATTTGACTATTTCAGTCTTAAAAGGGAATTTCTATAACAAGCCAAGCAGGAAGAACAGATAACTTGAGGCTCAGACTCTCTGTTTGTCTCTTCTCTGAAGAAAGGGTATGTAGTGTTAATCATGTGTCATTTAATGGTGCCAATAATCTGCAGAAACTACCATATTCCACTCATAATAGTAAATTCAATGGAAATGCTCTCCGCATGTCAGCGCATCCAAAAGCAGATTTTCCTTTTTTCCTTTTCCTTTTTTCCTTTTCCTTTTTTCCTTTTCCTTCTTCTTCCTCTTCTTCTTTTTCTTCTTTTTTAAGATTTTGATAAGAGGCTGTTAAGCTTAGAGGCACCTACACATCTCTAATAGACAGGTAGGACTGCCATTGAAGCGGGGGAATTGAGTTGGCTGTGCTTGTAACAGCTAAATTTGCTTCTTTGCAAGTGCAGTATTGCAGCTCTCTATTTCTATGCAGATTGCTGAACCAGTCTGATCCAGACAGAGCTTCTGAGGAGAGGAAGCACAGTTCATACATGTGCAAGTCTCTGTTTTTGAAAACAAACCTTCCCCTTTGACTCAAGCTTTAAATAGTAGAGCCAGGCAAATCATGTGGATAATGTCACTGAATAAGCGCCTAGATTTCAGCACTTTTCTTTAGCTCTTCTTGTCTTCGTGTCACGTATTAGTTTCCTCTGGATAGTCTATCAAACAAATTAAATAAAGGAATGCTAGTGGAAGCAGTGAGATACAAAGAAACACTGAATATTCAGAGTGACTATTTTCATTCCCAGTGGAAACCTAATTTCAAGATAGGACTTTCTCCAGCTGGGGAGGAGTAACATTAAAGTGTGTACAGCCACTTTTACATGCAGTCTTGGTGCAGGAGCACTGCTAGAAGCTTAGCAAGAGGAGGATGCCACAGAGTAAGCACTGTATACACACAAAATGAGACTTGGAGTGGATCTGTATGGACAAAACATGTGGCAGTGCATGGAGAAGTCTCCATCTTCGTTGTTGAATGATCTGGATAATATGATAGAGTGCACCCCAGTAAATTAGCAGATAACATGAAGCTGAGATAAATGGCTGATTGACTGGAGGGCCGTACAATCATCCAGAGGGACTTGGACAAGCTGGGGAGGAAAGCTGACAAAAATCTCATAGAGTTCAATGAGGAGAAATGTGAAGTCCTGGATAGGAACAACTCCAGGCACCAGCTGGAAAGTAGCTCTGCATAGAAGGAACTGGAGGTTCTGGCAGACACCAAGTTGATTATGAAGTCAATCATGTGCCCTTGCCAGTAAGAAGGCTAAGAGTATTCTTAGCTGCTTAGGCATGGTATCACCAGCAGATCAAGGGAGGTATTCCTTCCCCTCTACTCAGCACCAGTAAGTCTGTCTGGAGTGCTATGTCCTGTTTTGGGCCTTTCAGTACAAGATAGGCATGGACATACTGGAGAGAATGTGGCCCCATTGATGGGCCACAGTGATGATGGACAAGTGGCAGTGGACACAAACTGTAGGACAGGAGGTTCCCCTGAACACCAGGCAGCACTGCAGTGCAGTGTGGGTGATGCACCCTCACACAGGGACCCAGAGGCTGTAGGCTCTCCTCCTTGGAGATGTTCAGGAGCTGCCAGGATGTGGGGCTGGGCACTTTGCTCTGAGTGTCCCTGGTGGGGCAGGGTGGGACCAGATGCACCCAGAGCTCCTGCTGTCATCAGCCAGTCAGGGGTTCTGTAAATATGCAACAGAATGCATACAGTGCAGAATTCTAAATAATAAATAATTTTAGAGATGACTGTATTCTGCATTTGGTCAGATGGCAAAGAAAGGTCCAAAAACAAACAAACAAAATAAAAAAAACAACTGAAAAAGCAACAACTGTTTACACTTCATCTAGGAATTACTTTGCTGGGAGTTATTCACCCAAGCCTGTTAAAAATGCAGCTTGAATTAACATCATGCCATTTGCTTAGTACCTCTGCCTAATTCTGTTATCCGTGATTGATTATCCGAGAGCAATTCTCAGGAGCTTGCCCAATTTGTTTTTATTACTACTTAGGCCAACAAAAAGCAATCGTCTAAAACTTCTTCTTGTCTGTCCCCCTGCCCTCCCCCATCTGCATCCTTTCTCCCAGAGGGCTCGTACAATTCCTAGCTCTGTCCCCTGCATCATTTGTGGGCACTGTGTGCTTGCACTTGGCTGCTGATATTTCTCCACACACACTTATTGTGCCCCACAGAAATTTTTTGCTGTTGATTTTAGAATACATTAGAGATGCCATTTTGTGGCCCATATCAAATCTGTGTTCAGCTGGATTCTCTCACCCTCTTTGGAGAATACAGGCTCCTCCTGTACAGTGAGTGCACACAGGCAGAGCAAAGGACTGTGCTTCTGTCAGTGTAATTTTGAAAGGGGTCCTTTATTGATTTGGTGATAAAATAATGCCAGGAAAAAAATCTGATTGTATTACAAACCCACCCTCCAGGCTGTCTGATGCACACATTTCCTCTTTCGGCTCCGGGCCTGGCAGTGCTCTCTGCACTATTACTGTCACAGGGTTAGTTTAGGAGGATTGCTGCAAGATTTGGCACATGTGGAGCAGCCCTTGTGAGGACCTCAAATTGCTCTGCAAACAGAAGTGCAA
Source organism: Centrocercus urophasianus (assembly GCF_019232065.1). Lineage (NCBI taxonomy): Eukaryota > Metazoa > Chordata > Aves > Galliformes > Phasianidae > Centrocercus > Centrocercus urophasianus. The sequence continues at coordinate 41,966,918 of NW_024884711.1, forward strand.
AATCTACTGAAGAAGGTCAGTAACATTAACCTTATTTTGGCACTGGCTAATTTGATGTCCAAAGAGACCAAAGGTCCATATGGTGGAGATGCTGAACATCTGCAGCTTGAATTGATGTCAGGAGGAGATGTGGGTATGTGATGTCTGTGAAGAACAGGAATCCCATCAGGGATTTGTTTAAAGGTAAATAAAAGAATTAATGGAAAACCTTGGCTCCTAGCCCTCTCCTCTGATCAGTGAATCACAGCAGAGTAACTTGTTTAATCATCATCCTTGTCCCCGTTATCCAGGACTGAAGCTTGTAAAAAATTTCCTTAGTATTTCAATGGCAACATTCATGCTTTACAAATGCTCCCAGTATTTGCACAGCTCTAACATTCTAACTGGGCTGTTCTGAATGGTGTCTGACTTGGGTACACCTAGGCAGCACATTGTTGCTATGTGCCTGGGCTCTGAAGATGCTGCTGGAGAATTTTCACATCACTCTCAAGTTCCCAGTAATCCCAAAGTTTTCCCTTGCACTCCCTTTTCTAACAGTTTGTTTTCAGTACCCAAACCTTTATTGACTACGTCAGGACATCCCTGGCTCCAAATCAGAGAGGAAATGCCCTGAAATGAAGAGTTCTCATCCGTGCACTCTGAATATTAAGTAATTCATAGAGTCATAGAATCATTAAGGTTGGAAAAGACCTGTAAGATCATCTAGACCAACAGTCCACCTACCACCAACATTACCCACTAAAACATGTCCAATGAAGGTGAAAAGCCATGTTGTTGGCAAAGGCAAACAAAATCACGGGGAAAAAAAAGGATAATGTAGCCTACTGGAGCAAAAAATCTATTTCAGTACAGGTCTCTAAGAGCTAGGGGAGCTGCATTCTTGTGAGAAGATAACAAATTGCACATTTCCAATAGCATTTTTTCCTTGCAGGCAGGGAGGTCTATGGAGTGTGAAGAACCACGAAGAGACTTTGAGCTTGGATCCGGAGTCCCACAGTCCTGCTGAAATGAACTGGAAATCCGAGAGCTGTTAGGACAGGGACAGCTTACACACGAGATGCTTTTCCCAACCCAGGGCAAGAAGCAGAAATCAGAATTTTCTGAAGTGACTGATCTTTCCTGACACTGTGCAGCAAATTAATCACAATTTATACTGTGCCCTTGCTGTCGTATTATTGGGAAATTTAACCATACTTCTGCATCTCTTAGTGGCATATTGCAGTACACAGCATAGCAGTGTGGTTTGATTTGCCCAGCTAATAATTTGTCTATTTAATAGTCTCCATCTTTTCATGAGAAAACTTCTTTTAGTTAGTGTTATCTTTTCTATTTGGACATTTGCCTGACGGGGTCCTGGGCAACCTGATCTGAATGTGTGTGTTTGGTGGCCCTGCTAGGCAGGGGGGTTGGAACTACATGATCCTTGAGGTCCCTTCCAACCCAGGTGATTCTGTGATTCTGTGTGATCTGTAATCTACCATTACGAAAAGAAGCTTTTTTTCTGGCCTCTGAAGAGACTTAGGAGTGGTTATGGACCAAATCTACAGACAGAGCAATGCGAGTCATTTTCCTATGGTACTTTGAGTCTGATGGGTTGCAGACAAAAGGAAAAAGGGGAGAGCTGCCCAAGCATGGCTATGGGAGTTGCAATCACAGCCTGGCAGGGACATTTCCAGTGAGCACTGAAAAGACCAGTTGTCTTCTGCATTTTGGAGAAATCCTTTTCAAGCTTTTTGCCCCTTCTTTTTTCTCGATTTGCCCCTTCTTTCTTTTATTGTTTCCCTTTCATTTTCAATTCCAGCCACTTGATCTTCAGATATTTTTTGAAATGGCTGGGAAATAGGAGTTCAAAAGTGAAACTGGCATAAAGAATGTTGAAGAATGGGGGAAAACCATAGCAGCTTATTCCAGACTTTGTTCAATGAAAAATAATTAGGAAATTTCAAAACACTCTGCAAGTTGATGTCCCATTTTCTGTTTATTCATGATCAACAAAAAGTCAAAGCTTTGGTTTCCTACATTAAAGGCAAGCAATATTTATTTTTTAAAAACACTTTTTTTTTTTTCCCCCCTTTCTTTTTTTCTTTCACTGAATAACTTGGAAGGCTTTTGCATCTAAAGCAGGCATAGTATTCAGAGCTCTGTATTTTGTTTAACTCTTTTTTTGCCTGTTCTCTCAGTCTGGTTGGCATTTCTTCCCATGACCTCCATCTTCCCTTTGTGAACACATAGGTAAAGCCATCAACTGAAGCTACTGGTGAAGTGGCACTGACTCATTTTGAGGGAGAAACTTCATTTGTGCCCTGTTTCCCATCACAGTGAAGAGTTGGTAGGATCAGTCAGGCTGGTGGGTCATGCCTTTTCAGTTTGGAAAACAGGTGACAGTGAAGGAATTAGTTAGAAGGCATCAAAATCAGGAATGGAAAAGAAGAGGGAAAAATTAAATCCAAACTTACATTGACCCAATGAATTTACCCACCCAATGAGGTGACATACATGAAACTGTGAACTCATTGTCATTGGACGCTGCAGAGACCAAATTATTGTGAGCATATTTAAATAGGACTGAACAGACTTATGAAGTGAAACATCACTGGTGGCTATTTGACATGACATTTCCGCTCTACCTTTAGCTTAGAGAAGCCTAAGCTGCTGGATGACAGAAATTGGACAGATAGACAAAGTTATGGCATGTTTGTATGAGCTTTTTTCCCTTTTTTTCACCTCTACATTTAGTGATGAATTGGATTTTTCATACACAGGAGTTTGGTAGGTTTTCTCTACCAACATGCCATTCACCAGCCCAGTTGCACTTGGATTCTGTTAATTCAAAGTAGAGTTAGATAAATCAATAGGTAAGTATGTGCCTTTCAGTAATGACCTTCATTCCCTATATCCATCCCGAGCTCTGGCAATGCAACAGGTGCCATGGTGGGAAAAGCAAGGTTTTATTCTTGATTTCTTTAAGCTCTCAGATAAAATGTTTTCTTCTTTGATTATTTTTCTCCTCACCCACATTATGCCTGAGCTGTTTGGAGTACAACCTCTTCAGAACCGCAGAAATTTTCTGTCAGTACAAGGCCTCATGTCATGGAGCCCTAAATTTTCTTGAGGTTTCTAGGCTCTTTTTAATACAGGTAAATAATTTTAATTTCTGTAGAACTACAGTCATTATAAATCACTGGTCGTTATAAATCATACAATCACAGAATCATTAAGGTTGGAAAAGACCTTGAAGACCAGCTAGTATAACCATCAACCTATCCCCGTGATGCCCCTGATGATGTCCCTCCATGCCACATCTCCACAGTTCTTGAACACCTCCAGTGATGGTGATTTCTCCATCTCCCTGGACAGCCTGTTCCAGTGCATTACCAGTTTTTCTGAGAGGAAATTTTAGTAAAGTCTGATAGTGGAAGATAGTTGAAGGATGCACTAGGGCTGCTTCCTGTGGCATTTTGTTGTTTTGAAAGTGGTAGAGTATTTTTAAAGAGATCTAGGTTGAGAACCCTGGGAGTGAATTGATTAAACAGAACTGAGTATATTGATATCCATGTTAAACTAGAGGTGTTGTTTTGTTACTGGAGACCTCAGGCAGAAAGAGAAGCATAAGATTTCCATGTGGAAAAGGACAATAATAGCACCTGATCTTTTTACTGAAAGAAGTTAAAAATTAGTTCTTATGAAGTTATTTTTTCTAATAATAAGTAATCTCGGAGTGCTGGTGTGGTCATCTGTCTTTGAATGTGGTTGTTATTCAGTAGCATCAAATTAGGCTGTGATCTACAATTGCTGTGTAGAAACCATTTGAATGATCAGGATGTGATATTTTTGGGGCTGAAGAGGGAAGAAATGGAGGGTTTATCTTCTTTAAATGTTAACAATGAAGTACTAAACCAGATTTTCTATTTCTGACAAGCATGCAACTTGCACAATGTGAAGTTAAAAAAATGCCTAGGAGACTATTTGGATTTGAATAATGTTTTCTAGAAGGAGCTGCCTGCTGACAGTGCATCTCAGTCCACTGTGTGTTGACAAGCCCAAAAGCAGAGTTAAGAGGCCTTCTGAAGTTGACTGAAGTCAGTGTCAACAAAGCTGGGATTTCTTCCAACCAAAAGGTATGCAAAAAGTGTGAAATATTTGTCAGGCTATACGGAGGAACAGCTACTGTCAAAATATTTAACAGAGACTCAGAAAGACACTGGGATTCTATTAAAAGACAGTGCAGGGGCAATCAACTGAGTACTGCTTTACCCAAAAACTTCCTTGAGTTTCCACTTCAGTAAGACTTCTTGGGGAGGCAACCAAAGAGCTGCAAGGTATTTACTGGTCAGGGCACAGGGGAGCTGCATTATGCAAGTCAGAGATTTGGAGGCCTCCATTTGGGAAGTTCAGGGATTTGCATCCCAGCCTGGTCCTGTAGTGCTGAACTTCATTCCCACCTCAGTTTCTGCCCTGAAAATACTCCCTGGGGTTAATAAGCCCCTATAGAGGGACCTCCATGCTCTCCACTGGTTGCCAGGGAAAGAATTAGTGACTGAAGATTTAAATTGGGCTTCAGTTCAGTGGTGGCTCTGGCCTGAAAATGGCCCGTGTAAGAAGATCTTCAAAGAGATAGGAGAAGTAGCAGGAATGAGAAGCTGGGGACAGTTTAATGCCTGATCTAAGAGGAGAAATCTGCTCCCTCCTATACCATGAAGTACTTCAGTCTTCGCTTGTTGAGTGCTGTCTCTGAAGGAGAGTAATTGCTTCATCAAATAGCCATATTTTGAGAACACCCAGTGCATCTTTATCTACTGAAGTTGGTAGATTAAACATCTTAAGTCTACTCTTGTGCAATTTTTGCTCTTTGACTTTTCTGATCTGCTTCAAAGAATTTGTGTTTGTATTTCAATGAGCTACCCCAGCTGGTCAGATATGTTCACCCCTAAGTCTCTAATAAATGCTGGCACGCACAGTCTCTCCTGGGAGGTGGGAGACTTAGATCTGAATACCTCAAGGCAGAGAAAGTCATTAAACCTAGGCCCCCCTCTTCCTTTCCCAAGCTTCTCATCACCAGTAATCCCTTAGAAGTAGGGCACGTCCAGCACCACGCTTCCTGTGGATGTGCAGACATCATTCCAGGAATTAATCATTCAATTTCTTCTGGTCATTTTTAATACCAAGTAGAGACAGCCCTAGAAACAGAGATTCCCTCCTCTTCCTCCACAGGAAAATGTGGTAACCAGCAAGTCACTCCTTTCTGTAAGGTAGAAGAGGATGGGCAGATGAGATGGAGGCTTCCCAAAGAGCACGTGGTTTGGTTCTTAGGACAGCCCCTAACAAGACAAGAAAGTGTGTTCATATCTCTGTAGGCAGCAGCAGATCTCTCACAACACTACTACTCACACTAGTAACTTGGAACTCCCTTCTCCTTTCTGTCAATGAAGAATTTGGAAAAAGGAGTGGCTCCTCCTTGGTTTTTGTAGAGGAATTTATGGTTATGGTTTCAAGATAGGCACCTTTATGCAGTACAGTATAAGATAATGTAAGATATGCAGTACACTGAAAGATAAGAGGTCAGATGCCTGCTGTTTTCTGGATGTTCCACAGGCTGTTTGCTCTGGATCCTGTATCGAATTGCTCATCTCCTGTCTTCTAGGTCTCAGGAGCACCTCATTTGTATTGGGACTGCTCTGGTGGAAGCAGGACTTGGGATCAATACTTCAGGGCACATATGCATTTTTAGATACAGCTGAGAGTTCACAACAATTCAGCGTTGATCTGTGATCTTCTTGATTCCTGACATTTTATTGATGGTTAATTCCTCCCTTTGCCACTCAGAGATAGAAGCTATCACACTCGCCTCAGATATCAGATTTTTTCCTAAGTCTCCCAGAATTCATGTTAGAGCTCTTTATGTCAACAACTTGCCCAAGAAACATTTCCTTCTTTTAACACTCCCACTATTCTGATGCTTAGGATAACACCCTAGGTGAGCCTATTGAACAAGGGTGATGAGCTATGGTTTTACTCCTCTATGGTGGAACATAGCAACACTGGTGAACACACAGATTGCGGCACTTACATGGCATATCCTCAAAGTAGGAATTTGGCTTATGGCTTTAGAGAAGGAGAAATGAAACTGAACCTGAGAAGCCAAGAGAAATTAAACACAAACAGACTGGTGAGCACACTAAAGATAGCTTTCCTCATCTTGAGAAAATATCTGTTTTGCTGCACTCATAATTGCTTACAGTCTGTTTTACTTCTCATCCAAAGGGCAGTTGCTTGATAAGGCATTGGTTGGGAACCAGCTTCTTGCACTTTAAAGCTGTATTAAATACCCACTGAGGCCATCACAAGGAATCTTTGCGATGGCTTCAGTGAGTGCTTAATTGAGAATAAGAGAAGAGATGAATTTAAAAGACTTTGCATTCCCTAGTTTAAGGGACTTCACGTGAAGAATTTTCTATTTATTTTGCCACCTAAATAAAAGATGCATGGATCATTAAAGCACATACTTCCTCAGCATCTGGAATAGTGATCCGCTGTGGCTTCAATGATGTTTATCTACAGAGCTTAAACATGAAAACCAGGATAGTAGATGAACCTTTAGTAACAAGGATCAGTAGGATTCAAGGCTAGAAGAGACAATTTGATTATCTATTTTGTTCTCTTGAACACAGAAAGTAGAAAATGTCATCCACTGATGTGTGCACTGAGCCCAAGGTCTAATGTTTGATTAGACCATCTGTGTCAATTCAAAATCCTTATCACTCCTGTTTGCAGACAGTTCTAACCAGAAGTCTCATCTTGCTTGAGAATTACAGGAGTGAAACAGCAACTTTGAGTGTATAAATAGAACAAGGTATTATCAAATATTATCTTGTTATTATATTAATTGAGATCTTTGTCCCTTGGCTGAGGGAGAAGAGGAAAGGCAGTGTTTACATAGACTGCAAGTAGTAATGAAAGCTGGATTCTCATGGGACAATTTACAGGACACCACGGAATGCTGAGGAGTGGAGAGAATGCATTGACCAGACACCGCTGAAACTAGCTCTGCCCAATGCACTACAGTGAATATGTTTTTGAGCGTTCCTTCTTGGTACTGCTTGGTTTTAAATGAAATTTAAAAAAAAAAAAAAAAAAAATTAAAAAAAATGGAAGAGACAGAGAAAAACCAAGAAGAAAAGATCAGAGAAACACAGTGGCACGGAGCTCAGCACTTTTTTTTGTCAGGGGGGCAGGGAAGTAATCCCTTTCCTCAAAGATTTTGGGGAGAAAAAAAACCCTGCTGTGCTTGCTAAAATTCCCTTCCAGCTCCCATTGTTAGCGTTAATTGGTGATAGTCCCCATCCCACAGAAGCACCGTGGAGGTAAAATGAAAGGAAATATGTAAGGGTGTATGTGTGAGTAAGAGGCTGCCGTATCATGTGAATGAGGAGAACAACAATGCCCAAGAATAAGCTAATATATATAAATGAAAATATCAGCTTGATCCTTTGCTGGACTTTTTGATGCTTTGAAAATTCACATTAATTCCAGCTGCGTGGGTCCCTTTATTAATTAAATGGTCAAGGGAAGCTCCATGTGCAGTAGCAGCTCCACTAGCAAATGATGAAAGCACCATGTTGACATCCTTATTCTAAGCTCCACAGTCACCTTCAGGGCCTGCATTCAGGGTGAATTACTTTGGCTCCAGTGAACTTAAAGAATCCCGGGCTTCTCTCAATAGATTTTAAATCCTTCAGTGCTGTTCCCCTAAGAAATGAGAAGGTCTCTTGCTGACACCCTTCTTGATGTTCCTGATAGTAAAAAAAAAAAAAAAAAAAAAACCCAACCCAAAACTTTAGAGCCAAGTAGGTAGATCTAATTATTTCAAAGGATTCCCAGCTGCACTGCTTGTTAGCTTTCCTCTTCATCATCTATTTAATTAGAGAAGGGCTTTGTTTTATTTATTTTTACACAGTATGTGGTAGAATTTTATTTTAGACTCCTAATAGCTTGTGGTTTGCCTGCGTGCTGGTGATTGCAGCACTCATTCCTCCTGTGCTTTGGTCCTGGGTAGGGCTTGATACCAGGTGTTCTCAATTCTGTGGATGGCTGCACAAGCACAGGTGGCTTTAGTGACGTAAGAAGGTTTGCTTTATGGCTGCTGTGAATGGATGCTCAGGGCAGTTTTCTCAGTGCACAGGTGGGATTAAGTATAAAAGCTGGGGGTCTGGGCTATTGAATTCTTAGTTTAAAAGCCGTTCATGATCGTGTAGCTTTTGTTCTTCATCACTTTGGTGTGTGATGTCTCTTGGTGACTTGACAGCAGACCTTGGAGGTCTGAAGAGGAGGGAAATCTGTGTTGTTAAGACACGAAGCTGTCCAAGGGCCCTGCAGCTCTGGCTCATCAGGATGACAGTGTAAGTCCTCCTTCCTTCTGCTCTTCTTCCTTTGTCTGGTTGGGTCTGGGGGCTTTTCCTCGCTGTCTTTTTAGTGGCTCTGAAATCCTGCAGGAGCTAATTCTCTCTGCAGATAAAGCAGCGTGGTGTTGGAGTGTTGGTTGCTTTTGGAAATAGAAGACTTGTCTGCCCTCCTTGAGGAATGCTATGTGTTGATGTATAAGATAACTGAAGCTTGTGGTCCTCCTACATACCAATGGAGGAAGTTTTTAACAGCTCCTCCGACTCTGGTCTAGATTTCAAACCCTTTTAGAAAGCTTTTTTACGCCATCTAATTGAATGTGAAACTAAGCCTGTGAGAATGAGGACAATGGTGATAAGATGAACCTTCATAAATGAAAAAGAAATACTGTTTCAGCTGTGGGAGCTGTGAGGAGAGCTCTGTAAGGGACAAGATCTTCTATAGCTACACGTGAGGAGAGCTTCCCTGGGGACAAACTCTGTTGTAGCCAGGTCCTTCTGGTAGCATGTGGCACACAGACCCACTCCTGACTTACTCAGCTCCTCAGTTGCAATGTCCAAACTTGGATGTAGGATGTAGGGCTTCTCCTCTGTGTTATGATAGATTTTGATCTTTAAGTCTTAAAAAAGAAATCATGGGCTGATTGAGGGTTTGGTATCGTAATTCTATAATGATTAGGCAGTGCTGAGCTTTCGTTGGTTTAATTCAATGTTATTTTACACTATCCTATTGTGGCTCATCATCTGAGGTTTGAATCAGTAATCTAATAACATGCTTCAATGGCTAAGTCAATTCCTCCCCCTGGATTTTTTCCTTTCTCTTCTGATATTAATAGCAATAGGGCAGGTGAAGAAGCTGGATTAACAATTGGAACTGGTGGCTGTCCAGAGTGATAATGGCTTTTTCCCACGCCAACACATGCTGCTTGTAGCATGGCATAATGTGCCAGGTGTCCAGAGGGTAGAGCCAGCTCTTAAGCTGCTTGTCAACCCGAGGTGGTGTCATTAGAGCATCATATGTTTCAGAAAGAGAGTGCCCAGCAAGAGCCTTGCGTTGCAGAGCAGTAGCTGAGATGCTTTTGCTCTGCCCTTCTGTCACTGTCAGAATGTTGCAGCTATCAGCTGAGCAGGCGAGGCACGTGGGGGATGGCTCTTCTGTTCTGCCTCACAGATGGGATGTTTACCTCTTCAGTTTTAGGCTATTGCCCTTTGTCCTGTCATTATCAGATTGTGTAAGAAGTTGGTCCCCTCAAATACTGGAAGACTGCAATGATGTCTCCCCAGAGCCTTCTCCAGACTGATCGAGGTCAGCTCCCCCAGCCCTTCCCTGTGAGAGTCCTCTGAGAATCTTTGTTGCCTCCCCTGGACCTGCTCCAGCAGCTTCACACCTTTCTTGAGCTGGGAGCAGTACTCCAGATGGGACCTCACACTTGACCTTCTGCTCCACTGTGAGGACCTGTAGGCCACCATGAGGTCTCTTCTTCTGCAGGAGCAGCTGGTGGGGCATGAAACGTATTTCATGGTTGCCCATGGCCCAGTCTTGTGCCATGCCGTGATAAAATTGCAAGTGGAAGTTCATTGCGTGACCTGCCTTGTTGGAGTAACTAATGCAGAGATGTGACTTGTGTTAATGAAGGCTCCTTTGGATTGTTGTGGTACCTCATGGGCTGCCATGTGGCCTTCACAAATGCATAAAGCTTGTTGAAGAGCTCTGAGGGGTCACTTTGCTTTTAATATTTATCTGCAGTGATTCACCATGGTGAACTTATTTGGGAAATGATTGGGGTGGAGGGGGCTTGCGTTGGTCAAATACTATCAGAGATCAGGAAAAACAAACCCCACAGGAGTGCACTTTTTGTGTGCAGAGCTTTGAGAGGATCTGTTGTAGTTTCCCTAGGAAGGGACCTGTTTATCCAGTGTCAGGGCCCACCTTCAAGGAATGACCTTGATCTGCTAATAATGCTGGTATATTTGCAAGGGGCAAACATTAAATGATATCACCTGGATCCAGCATGGCCTGCAAGTAGCATGGGGAACCTGGATGGTCCAAATGTGCAGAAAAACAAGCAGCTCAGGGGGTGGAGAAGACTTTCACTATGTGGAAGTGCAAGTGGGTGGCTGTGGGCTCCTGTTTCCCCCACCTCTGCCCATGTCCTGGTCCCTCACTGTGTGGTTGGTGACAGAATGCTGACTAATAGCACATTCAGCTGTTCTCAGAGAAGAACAGCTGAAATGAGATTTGGTTATAAATGTGCTCTGTGTTCTTATGGAGGAAAAAGTGCTCAGAAGGAAATGCACTTAACAAGGAACACAAAAATTAGATGATTCCAAAATGTGCATATGTTATCTGGTAGCTTTGTGATGAAATGTGCTACTGGGGATGTTTCCAGCTCTTGCAGAGTTTCAGTATGTGTCACTGTGTTTTGTGTTTTTTAATATTATTCTGCTCCTGGAGTGTAAGGGAGGCTCATCCTGGCTCAGGGCCCTTTGTGGTTGGTGCTGTACAAACACCCACTTGAAAGGTGCAGCTGAAACCAGGAGGAGAAATGCTAACAAATCCTGTAGTAGATTCCCAGTTTGGCCAGTTCAATTTTCTTAAGAGTCTGAGTCTTAAATGACCTGCAGACACAATGCCCATGAGACAAGTCTCATTGCAGGAAACACATTTGCAGAGGTGAAACCTGCTTGATTCTGTTTGGAGTCTTTGGGGGTTTCAGCCCTTCCAGTGCCATGGGGTGATGAGAAGAGGCAGTGTGTGTGCACTGCACTGATGCAAAGTGCTCCTGTACATGCAGCATGTTTGCTTTGCCCATTATAGCACATTCCACCTCCCTGAAGGGACAAAGTACAGTTTTCCACTTTGTCACAAGTAATAATTATCTCAGCAATAGCCTGCGATGGGAGCTTGCCCTAAGGAGACTGCTCTGGCTGCAGGAGGCTCAGGAAGATGCTCCAGATGATACTCTGTGCTATTTTAGCTGTGCATTTCTTGTGTGTAGTGTGAAGGCAGACTCTGGTGCATTTAGCCATCACAAAATCCCTGGACTCGCTCACTTGCAGTGGTGCAGATGCTTACACCTTCTGGCATCACACCCTACAACAGCGCTCCAGTTCAAGCATTTTCTTAATCCCTAATCCCCAAAATTACAGTGGCTCCTCGTTGTGTATTAACCTAACACTCCAGCATTGCAGTTTTGTACTTTGTCCCAATGAGTCCCTTAGCATTAAAGCAGAAATTCATCATTCACCCTTTACAATAAACCAAGAGAGTGTACTTCATTCAGTTCCAGCCCCAGGCATCTCAAAGCAGGTATGAATCTTTTAAACGTAATTTCTTCTTTAACTTGTCCCAAACGTGCTATGAATTACTTACATGGTTTGTTAGGTGTCCATAAAACAATCCTGAAATTGAAAATGATGATGTGGCCCTAGCAGAAGTATGCTCGCTAACATCTGTGGAGAGAAGTTCGTGTGGGTCATACATTATACTGAGCAATACTTTACTTTTCCATCCTGTCTTTTGGGTAAGGTTTTCAGATTGCTTGGCAAAATGCTAATAATTGAGATTTTTGTGATCCCAACAGGATATGACTGATGGGCATCCAGCATACCCCACTATTAGTGTTACCATTTATAGCAGAAAATGATTGGGCAGAAGATTAAAGAAATAGGGAAATTGCAATTTGCTGTTTCTGTAGGCTTTAATGACCACAAGAGGTCAGGGCTTCTGTTTTTACATCTTGTGTGAAAGAAAAGCCCTGTCAGAGTGCAGCATCTTTAAAGGTACTGTTTGCTGAGCAGTCGAAATTGAATGCTTGAAAGATCCATCTTCTGTCTTTAACCATCCTGGGCCTGTATCTTCTATTTTCCTCCCTTGTGCTGGTGTTGTTAAGTGTGCCACCATGTGAAGGGGCAACCTCTCTTTCTGATCTAGATGAAAATGTTCAGGTGAGCCCTGTAGTTGTTGCTGATGAAGGAGAGGAAGCTGATGGCTGGGCAGAGAGGAGAGATGAGTGCATTATTTCTTGGTAACAAAACAGAGTATGAAACCAGCCCCCTGGACCTGCTGTGTTCTCCAGCAGGTAGTCCTTACTCTGATCAAATAATGACCAAAGTCAGACCTGGGCAATGTGGGGCATCTCAATGGCAGTGATACAAGCAGCCTGGGTTGATTAAGCTGACAAACTTTAATGGTAACCCGATGGCAAAACCAAGCAAACAGATTCTTAAGGGTTTATCTAATACCTATATGTGATAACCAATCCAATAACTAACATGTAACAAGGAATGTTAATTCCTTCTAGAAATGGACCGTATGCCATCTTGGAGGTTTACAGGTCATTTGCTTCTCTGTTGCTGCCAATACAAGGTTCTGTCCTCTCTCACGAGAGGCAGGTCAGTTCAAGGCAAGTTTGTACTGATAGAGAGAAGAGGAAGATGTGGCTGTTTCCCAAAGTTTTCATCCCAGCCACTCAGGGGCTGATGGGGGCTTTCCTGAGTTTTGTGTGAAGCTGCATTGAAAGAATCCAAATTCAACTGACCTTGTGAGGTAGTGAAGCTAACCTCAGAAAGGAGAGGTCACTCAAGGGACAGCTCTTGAGAGGAAAAGCACTTAGGGCACTTTGTAATCTGGGAGAGAATTAGAACTAACATCTCAAAGCAGTGAAGCTCTGAAGCAGGGCACGGTGCAGAGCAAGCTGCCCTAACAGCAGCAACTTACTCTGCTCCTGTGTTATTGCGTGAGTCTTTTTTTCTGCCACTTTCTATTCCACTCTTTCATATGTCATCAGTGAGGATGGTAATGGTTCTACTTTTCCAGTCTACGTTACAGCATGCCCTCCCTGGGAGGGAGCCCTGGTGGGATCTGTCCTGACCTGGGAGTATGGGGTCCATAACTGCCAATGAACTCAACAAGGTGGAACTTCTGAAATAGGCTGGAGGAATGTATATATTCTGTGGTGTATCAGGAATAATACACATGGACGTGGCTGTGACAGGAACTTTGCCATGAGCTTATTTGTGTTATGCCAAGATAGTCATTTACTATCAGCCTCTTGCTTCCAGAGCTCTGCAACATCACTCCTATTGGGTTTCTGTTTTTGCTTTAAAGTGTGTGTCAAGCCCCAGGGACGTGATTGTTTTGTAAAGATGAAACTCGCTGCCTCTGCTCCTGAGACCAGAGTCAGGAGTGTGAATTCCAAAGGACCTGATGAGGTCTTAAATGGGGAAAACGGATAAAATACCAACACTGGTTACTTCAGCAAGCTGTTCTTACAGCAAACAGGGCTTCAGAGGCAGAAAGGCCTCCTAAATGCTTAAGATAATGTCTAACAAGAATATTAGATGTCAGACAAAATAGCAACTATGCATCTTAAGGAAAAGCATTGATGTTTCCTTAGTTCATTGGATATTTATCAAAGCATAACCTGTAGGTTAGCCTACAAAGCACCAGAAAACAAAGACTCTGTGTTCTGATCTTTCAAGGGGGAAGGTTAAACAAAGGACATTGAAATATGCTATGTCAGAAGATCTTTGTTTCTAGACATCAGTGGAATAAAGGATATGAAATAGCCTTTCCACTTCCTTCTTTGTCCTTGCCCATGGGTGTTTAAAGAAAAAAAGATAAAGAAGTGGAAACGATATCTATTAATGCAGTTATTTGAGTTTCCATATGTGCATCACCTGGAATATGAACTACTCATATGTAAGCTGTGACCCACTTCACTCAGATTTCAGAGTATTTGCTGACATGGGTGTAGGATGAACTTGTTTGCTCAGGGAATAATGTGAGCTGAGTTGCATTAAAGAGTAAAATCTACTCATTGAATGTGTTCTATAAATGGGACAAATGCTAACATATTGGAGGATTTTTACTGTTTTTTCCATAGGACTGAGTAAACCAGTGTAGTCTCATGAGTTATGTCAATGTAAGTGTGGCACATAATGGCACTGCTGAAACTGGGAGCTCTTTCTTTGTGTGCCACAAAATAAAGCCACTGCAGAGAACTGGACCGAGGTAAAAGAATTATCAGATTTTTCTTTTGAAGCCTCTGTTTCGCAGGAGGGCCATCATCCAAGGTAAATTCTTATATGATTCTCTTCTCTTAGTCCTTCCCTATGCAATTCAGTGGCGAAGATCGTCCTTGTAAGCCAGCATGCTGAGTGCACAGCCCTTCCAAAGTTCTCACCAAGGCTTCCTTGACCACGCTATCAAGGGAAGTGTTTGTTCTTTTTGTTCTCTAGGGTGCTTCTGACCCTTGAGCACGCGTACACATTTCACATATATGGACTTTATCCCTTGCGTAGCAACTGCTTCATGTTAAGATACTCCTGAAGTGATGCCAGGTGTGCTCTGGTATCAGCCCATTCCTCAAGTATCTGCCATTGCCAGATACTCCATAGGGTAATCTGTTGGCATGCTCTCACTTCCCACAAGGCTCAGTGTCCTTCAACAGAATAAGCAGCTCCAAGAACAAGAGGAAGTTACTTGAAAGCAGAAAAACAACAACAACATCAACAAAGAGTCACTTAAAATACAAGTGAGAGATACCAAGTCTTAAAGAAACTTAGTTATGCTGCTTCTGGATGAGGTGTCTATGCGGGGTGGTTTGCATGCTGGGACACCAGCAATGGACAAGGTGGTACGTGCTGAATTAGTTTTTGTATACATGAACCACTGCAGGCTGATTGCTTTTCTGCAAAGCTGCTGTGGGGGGCAATAAGCTGGGCTAGGTGTTTCACTAGGCTGCTTTAAAACCTGCTTTGTGACTATTTAAAACCATATAGTTCATCTCTCATTGCTTTCCAGGCCAAGAATGTACTGTTCTGTGATACCAGTAAAATCTGCCTAATGATGCTACATATTTAAAAACCTGAGAAGTTAAAAATGGCCTTGCTTTTTTTTTTTTTTTTTTTTTTCCAAAATGTGTAAAGTAGCTTTTTTGTTGCCTGTGAGTTCCATGTTGTAGGAAGCAGCTTTCTCTCTCTAATGGCTAATTCTGATGAGGTGGTCACCCAAACTGGTGATGACAGCTATTGAAAACCCATAACGTAAAATTAAATGGGTCAATCCATGTATTTCAATGACAGACGTAAAATATCATAAAGGTTGGGCAACCTTAGCTGGAAATTGTTTTTTACCTTTTGCTGCTGGGGTGAATATAATCAATGTTCAATAGAGAACAAAAGGGTTTAGCATGTGCTTTTGGGCCATGGGGACAGTTCTGCATGAAGTTATGATGCTTAACTTTTAATGTTGATTGCTTGAGAAAGTTTCTCTGGAGGAGTTTTCCATTCCTTAGAAACATAACCAGGATAAATGCTCCATAAGTAAAGGAGGGGGCACTTAAAGTGATCAAAAGTGTCACAAAATTTGGCCCTGGGTTTCAGGTTATGCACCTAAACTTCAAATAGCTGGGTTCTTTACAATCTCCCGTAGGCTTTCTATGACCACAGAGGATTTACCTGGGACTGCAGCTCCCATTTATAAACCAAAGCAACAAAGAAATTTAAATCCATTATTACAAACCCCAATTTATTATAATGCCATTTTTCAAGAGCCTTTTTTATCTGTTGCAATCAGAGCAAGCTTGCTTGAAGAGCGAGTTGGATTCAGCAGATGTGTTCTGTGTGTTGTTGTTTTTGCATTACATTGTAATAGTCTCAATTTTTCACACTTTTCTTTTAAAAATTTAATTTAAATATTGGCTAAGTGAGGCCGTTTCTATCTCTTCTTGTCCCTCACAGACACTATGAGAACCCATGGGAAACAAAATAGTGGACTGTTGTCATGTCCTGTTGGGATGAACCTCATTTACGTGTTAATGTAAGGGATATTAATGTAAAGCACAGCATGTGGAAAAGGTTTTCTCTGAAGTCTCAGTTCCTAGACAGGAAGGAGGGCTTCACTTTTAATTTTTAATGAGTAGGATGAGCTCCTGTGTGCTATGCTTGGATGAAGGGTGCTTGGGTGACTTGGGATGGGACAAGGCAGCCTTGTGCGTGATCTTCATGGGACATCTAAGCTTGGTCAGTCTCTAAATGAAGGTAGTAGCATGCCTGTTAGTGAATGTAACCTGGGCCAGGGGGTGTGCATTAGGAAAATGTTTATGTCCCGTCAGTAGGTCGTACTGCAGGGCAGAAACAAAATTTGGCTCTAAACCAGAGTTGTATGCACCTGGCAACAGTACAGTTCAGTGCTGTTTTCTTTACTTTCTGCTATCAGTGGCTCTAGTTGTCTTTACAAGCACCATAAACACTCCCTATGTACTGAGCAGCTCAGTGGCAGAGGAGCAGAGCTGTGAAAGATGATTTCTTCCACTAACCTCTGCTATGTTTGTGGATTTTTACCCCAGAATCACTTCTAAAGATTTATTTGCAGTCAGACTTTACCAGATGTGCTCCCAAAGAATTTCTTCTGTAATTCTTCACTTGAAAAGGAATCCCCCTTCAACTGCTTTGAGCCTGTACCAAAGTTGTGTGAGCAAGATCTGTTGAGGGGCTTTGCTGCTCTGGACTAAAATGAATGTGTTGATGTGCCTCAGGCACCTCAATGGAGAATACAATGATCCTTAAATGTGCAGCATTGAGTCCTTGAAATCAGTTGCCCAAGTACAGCTACTGTCATGGTTTTATGATCTGTATATGCAGTGCAGGACTTTGTGGAGACCTGCATCCTCCTGGGGCAGGAGCAGAAGGCTCGGAGTTGTGGTGGGTGCCCCATCCTTGGAGACTCTCAAGGTCAGGCTGATGGGGTTCTGAGCACCTGATGGAGCTCAGATGGAGATGTGGGTGTCCCTGTTGGTTGCAAGGGGGTTGGACTAGATGATATTCAAGGGTCCCTTCAAACTCAAACAATTTTATGATTTATGTTTCTAATCCAGATTGGATGCTCATTCACACATCTGAGGCAATGACATGCAAAAAGTTTATTGCAGTGCAAACACTGTTTGAACAATCATTTGTCCAAGTCCCACAGGGTTTTGTTATGTGGAGAATCTAGATTGCAGGGTTTGTTTTTTTTTCTGTCATCTCTTTAGACTTTGTGCTGACCCTGGAGCATGTATCAGCTTTTCCTCTAAGTACAGGCAGCGTTCAGTACTCTGAGGTTCATGTCTTGGCTGAGCCCTTATGTATGGCTGTGATTAAAGCTGTTTGGGGCAAAGGGTGGCTTGTGGTGTTAAGCCAGAGACCACAAATAATACAAACAAGATGCCAAGTGAGGTCTGGTTTGAATTTTCAGATAATGTTTCCTTGTGGCTAATTTAGAAGGACTGCAATGTAGAGTTTCTGTGGTCAGTTCTGCCACTGTGATCCTGTAACATGTGCATCCTTGCTGAGACAGGAAGAAATAAGTCACAGCATCAAGTCCTCTTTCACAAGCCAGATCCTGGGGTGCTTATTTAGAAAAGCCTCCTGTTGACTTCTGTAGTATGAACGCACAACATCTGCAGGAATGTAACCCAGAAGTGTGACCCAGTAAATGCTCCTTCAGCCATCAATCTGTTTCGCATCATGTCGTTCTCTCAACTGTTAATCCAGATGTTATTTGCATCAGTACAGTAACATTAAACGCTTGTACAAGCAGTGTTAATAGCATCAATAACAATACTAAACATAAATAGCAGCAGCACTGATAGTAATACTTCCAAAGCAGCTTGTAATTGTAACAACCTGTCATTCCTTTGCTAACTTGTGCTGACTCAAGATTAAATTGCTCTATGTGTGGAAAGCAACATGCAAAATAGCCCATCTGTGACAAGACTGTTTTCTTCCCTTTGTATTTTGTTTGTTTGCTTACACTAAGCAGCTGAGAAAATGTCACCATGCTTTACCCTCTTTGTTGTTACCCTGCTTCTGACTGGCATGGTTCACAGGCTGCTAATCCTGGAAATGGCATATAGGAAATGAGTGCGATGGGAAAGGAGCAGCCACGAGTCCACCTTACTGAGCTGCGTCTGAATGGTGGTGAGCCAGCGTGGACTTTGGGTTCACTTCTGATTAGGGAAAGTGTCTTCTCAGAAAGAGTGGTGATGCAATGGCACGGGCTGCCTGGGGAGGAGGTGATCACCATTCCTGGAAGTGTTTCAGAGCTGTGCAGATGTGGCACTGAGGGATGTGGTCAGTGAGCATGGTGGGGGTGGGCTGACACTTGGACATGCGGATTTTAATGGTCTTTGCCAACATTAATGATCCCGTGATTCTATGATTTTATTTTATGAAAATAAAATGGGTATTATTTCAAGCATTAAGAACACAGAGCAGGATTTTCCTGCATTCCTTGTGGAACTTCTATATAGCTCTATTTTTTATAGGAAAAAAAAAGCAAGCAAAGAATAATTCCTATAAATTATATCCTATAAGATAGGAATTTGATATATCTTTTGCTGGCTGTATGGCTTACCACAGATCAGTGAATATGTATGAATGCCTTAACTGTACTATGGATCAAGCCTTAGGTCATTAAGGAGTTTTACAGAGTGGTATCTGTTCCTTTGATACTAGAAGGGTTCAAGTATAACATGTATGGAGGCAGATCTGAGAATGCATCTGAGGTGTGCTGTGGTGTTTTTTTTTTTAATCATTTTTATTTAAATTATTGACTTGTGTCTACACTGAATGAATAGCTCTGCTGGACTATATTCTCCAATCGGTGTAGCTCAGAATTCATTCTCTCCTGAATTTCAAGGGGAGCCAGCGACCTTAGGACTCTTATCTACAGCAGCAGCTTTAGTGGAGATTGGGTTTTCTACTTGTGTTGTCATGAGATCGTGAATGGAGCAAGGGGTTGGTCACTGTACGAGTTTCAGTGTGGTTTCACAGAACCATAGAATTTCTCATGTTGGAAAAGACCCTAAAGATCATCGAGTCCAACCGCAACCCACCCATATGACTGTAACTCTAACAACCCTCTGCTGAATCATGTCCCTGAGCACCACATCCGAATGGTTTTCAAACACATTCAGGGATGGTGACTCAACCACCTCCCTGGGGAGCCTATCCCAGTGCTTAACCACCCTTTCTGTAAAGTTTTTCCTGATATCCAATCTAAACCTGTGAAATGGAGACAACCCCATTCAACTACATGAAAGTGGCACTGTGAAATGTGAATTGCTGACACTTGGTCTCTGACAAACCTTGTAGCTGCAATTTCAGATGTCACCATGTCTCTCCTGCCCTGTGAAAGTGGATTTGGGCTAAAATGCTTGTGTGTGAACCAGAAGGCAGATGTGGAGGGGGCATCTTCACTGGGCAGCAGCAGGGTGGACACTTGGGGCAGCAGTTCTTAGAGATGCACAACAAAATTCAACAAGGACTATTTCCTGTTGTCCTTTGCAAGTTAATGTTGGTTTGAAAAACAAACAAACAAATAAAAAAACCTGAAGCCCATCTGCAGAAGAGAACTGAATAGAGGGGAAAAAACATATCTGCATGTTCTTTTTTGTGACAGCTTCACCTTGAACACCAACGTTGAGGTCATTGTCAGCTACCATCTCATGAGTTTTCTATTTGATTGTGTCATATAAGTTATAAACAGAATTGTAAAATGAACAGTAAAAAGCCAAGCCCGGGATACTGTCTTTAAGAACTTAAACCACTGCAATTTCATGGACACTGTGATGATAGCTTTAAATCGTTGGCCTGATCCTGGATAGCTTGCTCAGAAGCTGGCATCCCCAACACCTTGCTTCTTCCATACCTTCTGTCTTTGCATGTTTTTAGGCAGCTGGTGGAGAAATAACTCCATATGTTTGAGAGCAAATGAATGACTTTGTAAGTGGATGTTGCTTTGAGGTGTTGGAGTCAAAGGTGTTCATCTGGCATGGGTTATAGAAAAGGTCAAAGGAAAGGACCATTGTAATGATGCCTTCTGGCATTTAAGAATAACTGTTAACACGTGCATTTTTGGGATCTTGGAAGATTTCACACAGTGAGCTGTAATAAAACTTAAATTTGAACTTTAAAGGAATTGAAAGTCAAAATTCTTGGTATGAATTATATCTTGTCACAATTCTTGCTGTCTGTAAGTACCTCTAGAATTGAATTTCTAAAGAAATGAAGCCTGGGCTTGGTAGGACTCTCCAGATTATGAAATAGAGTTTCAAAATGCTGAGGAAGACTCTTCTTTGTATTTAAATTGTACTTGACAAGATTCAAATGTTTACTTGAATCTTATCTGATCTACAGAAACCTCTGAGTATGCCAAATTAGGCTCCAATTTTGAGATAACAGTTCTTCTGGAAAATTGCAGTATTTCTGATGGGTCCTAAAATAATGGCAGTGTAATCTGCTGCAATGTATTCATCCCACTCCCTTCTGATCACAGAAGGATTACAGAAGAAAAATGCAGAAATAGGAAAAGTTGACTTATTTCTTTTTCTTTTTCTTTTTCTTTTTTTTTTTTTTTCTTTTTTTCCTTAAAGAATGTCTCCAGCTGTGGCAAATACTGTGTTTTCACTTCTCAGTTTCAGAGGGTTTCCATTCTCTCCTGACAATTGTGGCCAATTTCTCCTGAGGCAGAGGTGGTGTCAGGCTCTCTTTTGCCAAGGACTGAGCCAGTCCAAAGTGCTCTGTATTTGCTGTGGGATGAAAGCATAGGCATGAGCTCACACCTCATAGGATCACAGAACCATAGAATGGCTTTTGCTGGAAGGGACCATCTAGTTCTAACACCCTGCCATGGGCTGGTTGTCACCCACCTGGTCAGGCTGCTCAGGGCCCTCCAACCTGACCTTGAGCAATTCCAGGAATGGGGCATCCAAGCTTCTCTGTGCAACCCGATGTGGCAACTCATGATGTGGCTGCTTTTTCCTGTATCTGATCCCTGTATCCTGGTTTATTCCATGATTTATCCTCATTCTTGGCACTCTGGCTTATACTACAGGGGGTGGCATTTTTTGAGGTATTTAGCACTCCTACGTGCAGTTTGATACCCAAAACATCTCTGAAAATATTTTTTTTTTTTTTTTTTTTATGCCATTGAAGCCCAAGCCCACTACCTTAATATCTCTTCGAAAATGGGATGGAGGTGGTCATAGACTCTGAGCCTTGTGCCCAAAAATCTCACCCATGGGACTTCACCCCACACATCTTTATCACGGCAGCACTCTTCCTCACTGAACATCTCTTAAGCATTGAGGACAAAGTCCTCCATGGTTTAGTGGGCATGGTGGTAATGGGTTGACTATTGGACTAAATGATCTTAGTGATATTTTCCAACCTTAATGATTCTATGATTCAATGCACCTAAATGGAAGGTTTGCCCTGTGCAGAGGATTACTCACTGTCCTTTCTTTGTTATTTCTTAGTATTCTTCTTTGCTCCTTTCTCTTGTTGGGCGCCCTAAGGGGTGCTCTAGGAGCAGAGAGCATATTGCCTTTCTGTTTGTGCACTGCTCTTACCAGACATAGATGCCTTTGGTCCCCAAACTTGAAAATAGTGCTTTTCAGGTTACTTCATCCACCTGCATAGCTGTGGAACTGAGTTAACAAATTTCTGTAGACTCTTTGCTTAAAAAATACACTATATAAGCACAGCAAGCCCTGTGTGTGCCTCTATAGACCACATGAGAGCACCACTGGAATTTCAAATGCAGTGATTAGATGGAAGAACCAAGCCCTCAGCCCTCAGTAGTCACTTGGTACGACTCGAGTGTTGGTGTCTTCTGTAAAAAAAAAAAAAAAAAAAAAAAAAAAAAAACCCTTTCTGGATACAGAATCTCCATTGCACACCACAAGTGCTGCTCATTTCATCCTTTCTGTAAACAGCACAAAACCTGAGCTAGGATCTGAGGATTCACATTGCATGGAATTAAAAGCATTTTCTTCGTTACTGCTTGGTAACAAAGCATCACTGTTTCTGGCCCCACTAGAAGGAGGTTTCACTGTACATCCTCCTGGGAAATTCCTCTTGGCTGGCAGTCAGGCGTTGTGAGTGCCACTGCGAGATGCTGCAATTACTGTACTTGTGTTTCTCTGCATTTCAAGCTGCTGTCTTAGTGTCAGCCTGTGCACATTAAACATGACAGGGCTCCGTAGACTCCTTTGTGATATCACTATCTCTCTGACAAAAGCAGATCCCAGGGACTTGGTGAGAGGAGATTTTGTGCTTCTGCCTCTCTCCTGTTAGCTGGTGGAGATGGGGTGCAGTCTTGAATCTGAAGCCAGTTAAAAATGCACCAAAGCCCTGAGTGTAACTATGCAAAACATTGAACAACAAACCAGGAGCGTTTCTCAGGAAGGAAATGTGTGTGCTGCAGATTTTTTTTTTTATTAGATTAAAGAACCAGAATGAAGCAGTGTGATTCAAAGTGGTCACACAATAATAATAATAAATAATAAATAAAAGCTTCTCTGAAATCCTTTAATTGGAAATAAAAATCAGCTTTTGCTAAGCAACCTGGAGAGAGGGTACAAAGGGAGGGGTGGAAGCATGGGTTTGGAGCTCTTTTGAATGATCTATTATGCTGAAACTGCTTTTATCTTTTGTTTGGTGCAGTTGTTGAATGCAAAGTTGGCTTCATCTGCGTGACATGTGTGGCAGACGCCTCTTTGGTCTGTGCATCCTACGGGGTGCAAAGGACCAGCTGGCTCAGCACATTCCTCCCAGCATTATTTGCTGCTTATCTTACTGCCGTGTATGGGAGTTCTTTGACATCCATGGGAGAGATGAGCTCACACAGGATGATGGAAGCTGGGCAGGAGGGGACAGGGGGAAGCTGCCCAAAGCACTTCTCACTATACTGCATCCCAGTATGGTCCATGGTGATGCTTTTCCTCAGTGTCCCATTCTGTGAATGCGCAAACTCCTGCTTTATCCAGTGGCAAATTCAAAGCCACCTGCTCACAAGGTGCTTTTGTTAAGCAAGTTTTCTGAATGCAGGTGCCATCACCTCTAACAGCCTCACCCCATGTTGCTTAGCAGAAATGAAGCCTTTTATACAGAGTTTCCAACAAACTCCTTGTTGTTTATTATCTTCACTCCAGTTTAACTGCAGAAGGCAATGGGAGGCTTTACCCATCGTATGATGGGTAACCAAGCTTTTAGCAAATGTGACCTAGTCATTAATGCCATCCTGGGCTAGGGTGATGGATATTTTTTTTTCCTCTTACAAGCTTTAATCATAGAATCGTTTGAGTTGGAAGAGACTCTTAAAGGCCATCTAGTCCAAATCCCCCACAATGAACAAGGGCACCTAACAGCTCCATCAGGTTAATAACCCTCCTGTCTGATGCAGGGAAGTCTGAGCCACCTTGAGTACCCGTGAGTGGATTGAATGCCACCATGATGCAGGGCTGTATAAAACACAAGTCTGTCCAGCTATGGAGGTGGTAAATGTGAAGGTCATTTTAACCGAGCTGATAAAAATACTTTGGATTGAAATGCTTTGAAAAACTCTGAAAGTGATCCTGCTCCAAGAGGGGTCTGGTGTGGGACATTCGCAGACGGCACGTGGTGTATTTTTCATTTCCGACCTGTGCCTGTAATAACTTTTGTGGCTGAAGGAGAAGTAGATGACTTACAATAAAGGTGCTACAGCCAGAAAGAAAAAAAAAAAAAAGAAATATTCTAATTTATGGTGATTTAAACACACTGTACCTGCACTGCCATTTGAAAACCATGACTGTAAAGGAACGATAACATGAAAAACGTGGGGAGGAATTTATTAAAGGCCAAGCCACTTTAGCAAAGCCAAGATCTGAGCTGCCTGAAATGTAATGTGGTGCTTATAAACTAAAGGCATAAGTTATTAACTTAACATAAATGATTTCAGATTTGCGTTCAATGGACTTGGTAATTATACCAAGGAATTTAAGCTGACCTCATCAAGCCTGCTTTCTCTTTTAAAATGTATTTCTGTGTCAATTAAAATGCCTGAGTATAAAAAGCAAAGTTTTTATAGGCCCAGCCATACAAATTCATTATTGCGCTATTATATACTTGGCAGTCTACAAATATGCCAGTGATTAACTTCGTGTGCATTATAGCTGCCAGTGTTGCAGCATTTCAGATAAGTGTGGCTATTGTCTGCACTCAGCTGACTGGAATCGCCATGGATGTTGCCCTTGGATATCCTGGAGAAAGCCAGTCCCTTCTGCTTGATAGTGGCTGTCTGTGAGATGAAGCTCATATTGGATCCAGAAGCATCACAGTCAAAGGACAGATAACTGTTCCTGGAAAACAGCTGGAGAGGCTAGTTTTCTGCAGGGTGCCAGACAGAGGTGGCAAATTCCTGTTTGGGTCCAGTTCTCAACTCTGCCCATGTGTGGCTTGATGGCCTTGGTCAACTGCTTCCCTAAACCATGTGTTTCCAACATTACTGCTCTTTCATCCCATTTGTATGTCTGCTTTACATTGTAAATTTTATGGGGCAAGGGCTGTTTTATGAGTGGCTGTTACTACGTTATTGTATAAATATTATCAACTAAGCTGAAATGTCTCTAGCACTTGCTCCTCTGTCTTAACCTCTGTGGTAGCAGAAGTGATGGGGAGATGGAACAGTTCACCACTGGACACCAAGACCCAGGGGAAAATACACCATCGCAGCATAAAAGTGGTAAAGCAGGTCAAGAGAAGTGAACCAGTGTGCCCAGGGGACACCTGGGAGGTGTACAGCAGAGCAGGCTATACTCCAGACCTGTTTTTTTACACCAGTAGACATATCCTTTTCCCCTGTACCTTCCACACTGTTTAGTTAAAAAATACAATAATATCTATCCCTCCTGGTAAATATTTCAAAATACTTAATATAAGACTCAATGAAGTGGTAATGTCAATGGAGTAGGAAACTATTTTGTCGGGGTAATGGTCTCTTTCTGTCAGATAAATGCTGAAGCAAAGCCTTGAGTTATAATGGTAACAGACATCAGGGCAGGCCCAGGGGAGAGCTGCTTGGTGCTCTGACAGTTTTTTTTAGGTTGTGCTTTATGTGTTAGCATTTGAGAGCCTGTGTTCTGGAGGTGCTGAGCAGCCACATTCCCAATGGGATACCAGCACTAAGAAAAATCAGCCCTCTGAAGGTGAATCCTGCTGACCGTGGCTGTGACTGAAGGTAAGAGCTTCCCAGCCTGGCCTGTGGGTTTTGGAGTGAAAAAATACAGTGCTTTTCCTGTGCTGTTTTTCACCTTTGGGAATGGCTCACTGTTTCATGGGTTCCAGCAGGAGCTGTAGGGGAGGTTAATCTCATCTTCAGTGTCTTGAAAGGCAAATCTCTTGCATAATTTTTAGCACCAGTGGAGGACACCCAAAATGCAGATACAGTTATCTGAGGCAGCTTTAAGATGGGATTCTCAAACTTGGTGTCTTCATCACCTCCACTGTTTGCAGCTGCTGGCTCCAAACTTTTCCCTTGCGATTGAGTGCATTGCTGTCCTGCAGGTACATCAGTTGGGAAGCCAACCCCAGTGAAACAACTTAGTCATCATGCCCATGTCTGTGCTTCATGTCCATGTGTAAGCTTCAGCCATCATGTGGCTTTATGAAAGTTAGGGTTAACCTAGCCTAAACGTCTATCCAGACTTCTCTGCAGTTAAAATTGAAGGTGGTTATGGGGACAACACCTACAGCTTAGATGCTAAGTTTTGGCTGTCAATCTGCTGGAGGTGCATAGGCATACAGGAGAGAAATCTGGGCTGCAGGCTGATATCAGATATGCAATTTTTAGCTGCTTGAAGATAGGAGAAAGAAGTTCTGTCCTGCTTGGATTAGATGATCAATAATATGTATCAGCTCTTAAAGGCTATCTAAATATGACCTAGTATCATGATGGTGTCCAGGGTTCTGACCTGAAACAGAACTGATCTAAGTAACTGATTACCTCTCCAGACAGAGAAAAATAGTCCAAGATTAAGAAGCATTTATGAAATCATGTTTATGTATATGACATGATCGTTTCTCTCTCAGAGTACAAACACAATCAGGCAATGTAAAATGAGCTGTGTTGTATTTTTTTGTTGTTTAAAAAATACCTGATGAACTTATCTGCATATGAAGTCTGGCTATGATTAGCTTAGACTGACTTGGAAAGAGCCCAGACATTTCCATACCAAGTTGTGCATGTATTTAGTGTATCCTGCCTTATATTCCAGATAACAACAGAGTCAGAAGATACTGCTATTGCTTAGTGTCACTGCAGAGTACCCCAATATGAAACTTGCACCTGGACGGCAGGCTGAATATTACAATCTTTTGGTTTTAGCCAGTCTGTAAATGGTCTTTTGCTGAAAAGGGTTGTGTGAGATGGTTCTTTCTACCTACCCACTGCTGGCCACTTGATTGTGAACACTTCTGGGAAGGTGATCAGTCCCACCTGGGAGGTAAAACCCTTTGGGATCTCCAGCTTTGTGGGTTTGTGCAGCCAAAGTCTTGTACCTTAGTGTGACAAATTCAAAAGTAAGACTGGAGGCAGTGTATAACATGTCCTGGTAAATATTTTAAGGCTGAGCAATAAAGGTCAATTATTAATGTTTTTGGAATGAAAGATGATAATTATTTATACAGAAGGATACTTAACACAGCTAGACATGTCATGAAACGAGACTCAATTTGATGTACAATTATTTAATTAGCATTGCTCTGTTTAAGCCAGCCCATTTGCGCTCGTACATATAACCCTTAATATAGTCCATTCACATTCAACAGTGGCACAGAAACAAACAGTTAAAGAATGCACCCTGTTGTAAATGGAATATTAGGAAGGCTGTTCTGGATCTAGTGAAATCTCTGTCCTTCAGTAGGGGAATTTGGCAGCAACCACCAAACAAATAATGCACAAATTTTCCTGTGGGTTTGGAGTATTTAGGGGATTTTTAACCTGGTATTTCCTGGGAGTAGACACAATAGTAGGTTCGTAAACCGTATGTTGTCTTGTATCTAATAGTGCAAAACCAGAGCCTCTCTTAAAAATTACTGTAGATTTACACCTAAGGTAGATTTGCCAATATCCTTGCTGTCTCTCAGACAAGAGTATGTTATGTTCTCTTCACGGCTTTCATCTCTGCTCCTCTCTGTGCCCAAGTAACTCTGCTGGACATTGTAGGTGGAAAAAGATGGGCTGATGACTTCCAGGTAATTGTCTCAAAACATTTACAGGTCTTCTGGGAGGAGCACTTGAGTGAAGGCATTTCAGCTGTGTTACAAGCAGAAAGGTGCCCAACTGTTCATGACCTCTGCACAGATGTAGTTTCATGAGTCTGGACCTTTTTGGTGGCTGTTGAAAACAGAATCTGATTTTACACTTGAAATAAACAGCAAAAAAGTCACTGTTGTACTTTTCCAGATAGGAGTTGTATAGTGATACATAGCTGAGTCTGAAGGCAACCTACAGATAGCTTTGGGAAATAGGGAAAATGGGTCACTCCTCAACCCAGTAGTAGTGTTGTAACTTCATGATATTTGTGTTGATACTGTTACTAAAGAATGTAATTTATCTAGATGCTTACAAAAGTGAGTGCAACCAATCCTGTCTTCAGGCAGGGGTAAGCCAGCATCCCTTCCAGGCCTATTTTCTCTGGTTTACCCAGGAACAGGTGCACATTATGCTGGAATAGTCAGCAACAACGTGGAGAGCTTGGGAAACTGTCACCATTTATTTTTTTCATCTGGGAAGTCATGGACTTTTTTTTTTTTTTTTTTTTTTTTTCCATTACAGCCACTTCTTATCCTTCTTTAACTTCCTTCCTCTTTGTCTGTGGGAATCAGCAAAGAGCTCAACAAGATGGCAGAAGCTATCGTGTTTGATGAAATTACTTGGCATGTATGGATGGGGTTTTTTTCCCCAAAGTAGAAACAAGCTGTGAAAGTAGATGCCTGCTATCTCCTTGCCTGCTGAGCCAATAGAGTGAGCACAAGGGAATGCTTGCTAAGCCTGCTTCCAGCCTTTTGATACAGGATCTGCCACTTGTGTTTGGAAATGGCTGGGTAAGAGGAGAACTCTTCCTTCCATGTATTTCCTTCTTTGGCAGGGAAGAAGCATGGAGCAGGTTATGGTGATTGTGCAGCATCCTGCAGAAGCACAGTTAGCCTGGCTGCTGATTATAAAACCACTTGGAATGTCTCCTTGTGCCTAAATCATTGACGTTTACAGGGACTCGAATGCAAGTACCACAGTACTGTGATAGCTGAGCATTTGTTTTCCTAGCTTAAACCTAAGCTACACTGTGAATGATCTGGGCTAGAGACCTGCCCTGACAGACTTGTTTGTCATTAGAGAAGGTTGTGACAACATCCATTAATCTTGTTTAAATTCTCTTACCCATCTATTTTTTCTTAAGTGAGGACTTGTAGAATGAGCAGTTTTATCTCTATTTCCAATAATCAGTCTCTGTGAAGCCAAGCCCTTACTTGTTTATATAGGGTTAATATTTGTGAGGCTTACCAGATAGTGGGTGATAGCTTTCTGTCCAGTTCTGCCATCCAGCTGAGATGGGATTTGAGAGAAGGCTAGTGGCAGAAGAGAACAGTGGTTTTGTTTTCCTTGAGCGGACCATTAAAAGGAGTGGCAATTTCTGCTTTGTTAATCTAAAACTGTTCACCTGCTTGTGAGAAAGCCACCTGTATCACTCACCAGCACCATACAGTGCTTTTACCTTTACATTGAGGACTATGGAAGGCACCTCAAATAGTTAAACCATCCCAGTTTGCTCTGCTCTACACCTCGGCTTGTGTACCAAGTAAGAATGCTTCATAATGATGCACAACCTTGACTGCCATGGTGTAACAGTGGAATGCTTGTTAATTATCGGTGAGCAATAGTGTAAGCTGTGTTAGCTACAAAAATGACATTGTGGTCACTGAGCAACACAGGAGCTCCAGGCAGTCTCCTCTCCATGTGACAATGTGGAGATCCCACAGTTGGCCACAGTGAGTTCAGAGTGCTCCCAATAGAGCAAATTTGTGTTTTAGAGAAAAGCTCTCCGCAGGTGTGTGTCACATGGCAAAGAGATGTTGCATGATACTCAGAGCATTGGATTAAAATGAATTTTTTTAAAAGTTAAGTATAGAATACTGGCCATGAACAGTGCAAACCATGATTCTAAGTGCATTTGGTGTGGAATTTAACCTTGCAGGGAATTGGCTTAAATATTCATCAGCAGTACCAGTTTTCATATTAATGAAAAAATGTAATACTTGACTATAAATTGAGGTTGAGGTACATCAGCAGAGACTGAAGTAATTGAGGTTGAGGTAGCGCTGAAGGAAAAGTGCTACTGGTTGGTTAACTCTATCCTGTTAATCACAAATCAGGAAAACAGTTCTGTCTGCAAAACCACTAATCATAGTGGTGATCTGAAACAGCTGAAGAAATGACTAGATGCCATTCCATTAAATCTTTGCAAAGGGTTTAGAATCACAGAGTCAAAGAATGGTTTGGGTTGGAAGGGACCTAAAAGCCCATCCAGTTTCAACTCTTTGCCATGGGCAGGGACACCTCCCACCTGATCAGGCTGCTCAGGGCCACATCCAACTTGGCTTTGAGCACCTTGAGGGAGGTCTCAACCTCATAACGAAGAATTTGTTCCTTATATCTAATCTAAATCTACCTTCTTGAAAATAAAATACATTACCCCTTTTTAGGTACTGAAAGTCCACAGTGAAATCTCTCTGAAGCTTGTCCAGGCTGAACAACAATAACTTTCAGTCTTTTTCCATAACAGAGGTGGTCTAGCCCTCTGACCATCCTTGTGTCCTTCTCTGGACCTGCTTCAGCGGCTTCATGTCTTTCTCCTGCTGGGGAACCAGAGTTTAATGCAGTGTGCTGCATTAAACCCCTCCTGAGCTCCTGTAAAAGGACAGGTTCTCCTAGAACAAGTGGGGCTGCAAGGAAGGAAAATGGTTCTCAAAAGCTATTCATTTTTCATAATTGGTTTCTTTCTGTGCTTTTCTAGGAGTAAAGGTTTTTGAGGTTAGGAAATTCCCATGGCTCAGTTAAGTAGAAAGTGTCTGCTTTACTGCCATCTGACCCTAAGGGGTTAGTTGAAAAACCAGAGCTTCAGGCACCTCTGGATGCAGACATCTGAGCAACTGATGACTCACTAGAGCTGAAACTGTTGGCAGGCTGGAACAGATGGGTAATAGGGCCCATACTGTCCAAACAAAATCATCTGGCATGAACTTGGCCTCAAGATGCCCTTGCAATGTACTAGTGTACACTCAGAGAGGGAAACAGGACTATTCTGGTCCTCTGTTATCATGCTACAGGTCCCACCAGGGTGTTATCTGAGCATCTTTGTCCTACAGAACAAAGTGCTAAAGGTTGTGTTTCTGAAGTTCAGACTGTCTTGGAGCTGATAGGACTTTGCATTACTAACACACTCCAAGAGGAGATCTGAGATTGCCTGTCAGTTTAAACCAGCCACAAAGAGTGAGACAGCATGGCTAGGGACCATCCTCTTGGTTGTCCCAACAGGAGCACTGTAGTATTGCTGGTTCAAGCACATGAGGAAAAAAAATTGTTTTGGTTGCAGTTGGCTTCAGCAAATCCTATCAAGTATTGGTTTGCTCTGGTATGTCTTCCAGAAGTTTGACAAGCAGCACAGAAGGAAAGCTAGATACAGGTCAGCACAATGACTTTGTTATCACTTTTGTGTCTTGCAGTTGATTACTCCATTGCTAGCTCCTCAGAGAGTCGTTGTTTATACAGCAGGTAGGTTTTGCCTCCAAACAGCATCTCATTTCTCCAAGCAGGGAGTTAGGGATCAAGAAGGAGTCTTTAAAGTGGTGCAAAATATAACTGTTTGTGCTGGTAGGCGGTGGGTCAGATCCCATACAGTGCTATGCTTTCTGAAGTCCTGCTGAACTGGAGTGGTTTTGGAGGCTGCTGTAGCTCAGGGAGAATAATTTCACGCTGTGGCTCTTACACAGACCTCTGATAATCACTTTGAGTAGTTGATTGGGTTTGTCCATGCTTTTAATGATTGCCACCTTGCATTTGTATGCTGTGTGCATGGACAGTTCATCCAGCCATGTCCTGTAGGACTGACGCAGGCTCTAGGGAACAACTTCTGTGGTTGCATAGGCAATCCTTTCAGGTTTGCTGTCTCCACGGACAAGCACAACAATCGATGCAGGAATTCTTGCCTCACAGAGATCACAGACATCTACCTTCTGTTCCTCTTTCTGCTTTCTTCAAAAAGGGAAGCGATACTGCTTTTCTTGTTTCTATTTAAACCATTCTATTTTTTTGAGGAAAGGGATGGTTCTTACTCCTTATTTTCCCTACTTTGTGCAGTATGTGAATACTGATCCACTGTCCCTCTTGTTATGGATTTATGAATGACCCAGCACAAAGGGTAAAGGGTCTCAAACTCTTCCATAATAGATGCAGCAGGCATGCTTTTCATTACTGCCCTTGACACACCAAAGTCAGCAGCTTATTAGATAAACCAGAAATTAAAAGGAGACCAGATCTTGTCTTCTCCCTGCATTACAGCTCCTCCCGTGCCCTGGGTTAAAGCACCTCTGTCCTGTGAACTCAGATCTCTGCGCAAGGGCTATGGCCTTCACAGACGTATCCCTGCTCCATAGGCAGTTTCTGCTTACAGAGCTATTTGGAGCAGATGGGCTGCCCTCTACACTTTGTACCTGTTTCTGTGATTGCAAGAGATGAGGCTTTAAATATCGAGTCACCAAGCAGTGTGAGATGCAGACTCAGTGATCTCCAGAGGTCCCTTCCAACCCCTATGATTCTGTGATGTTGCTGGGCCTGGCAGAACTGAGTTTTCATCATGCTTAGACTCCACCGACTCCCTGCCCTTCACTTTCAAAGCTCCTCAGAGAGCACCACACCCACAGATCTCCCTTCTCATCAGTGGCCAGGATGGCAGGTGCTGTTTCATTATTACTCATTCCCTTTTTTATCACCTTTGACATGTTAAAATATTGTTTAGTGATTTACTCCCCTTTGTATTTAAATGTAGTGATTAGAAGATCTTTTTGTATTAAACTGCAGTTTTACTCTGAAGATTGAAAGTGACAGGTATTAAGGTATACTGCAATAATTTATGGCTCCTGTTAGTTACAGTCTAAATAACCTATACTTGAGAAGCAGCAAGTCAGATACTCTTCATGTGTGTATCTGGATGTCTTCTCTGCTCCTGCTATTCCATTTCTGCAAGGGATGAGCTGAAATCACAAAGACTACATCATCCACCTGTGTCCTCACAGCTGATACCAGTAGAGCCTCCTGAAGAAAGCTGAAACCCAGGCTTCCTGCAAAAATGAGTCTACTCATTTTCAGGAGAAGGTCATAGACTAGGCAGGCTGAAAAGGCCATTCAGCAAAAATAAACAGAGAGAAATATGACCATCTGTGCTCATCTCAGATGAGCAAATGGTATTTGGCATAGTCATAGGCACAGCTGAGTACTATTACCTTCTGTCCCCTCCGGGGAGGAAGTGTGAACTCCACCATTTAAGCACCGGGAGGTTTTGCAGTTGAATTGGCATCATGAGCTGTGAAACCTTCTTGTGTGAACTACAGCCTTCACTTCACTGCCATTTTTCTAACCCCTGTGTACCCATGCAGCAAGCAACACATCTTTGGTGTAACTCCATCTTCTGGTGTGGCTCGCAGTTATCCTCAATTTGCCAGAGGTTGGCTTGCTGTCCGCATAGAAAGCCACAGCACTTGGCATTATGAGTGAACTTAGTTGCTTATGATGGAGCTGGTAGGTGAATTTCAGACTTAAGGCTTTTGGCCATACCATGTGTTTCCTTTCTTCTTTGTGTCTGGGCAAATGACATGGTGTCATTGAAGGAATAGTCTGGGAGGAGGGGGAAAACTCCACCAAACAAAGTAGAATAGGGTAGTGACAGTAAACTAAATGAAGGGATCTTGGTGCATGTAATACAGTATGATATATTCAGTGTATAGATAATAGCAGGAACGCTACTATCCTACTTCAGCTGCTGATGTGAATGTCTGACTGCTGTGTTTATGGCTTCCCCAGTGATATTGCCCTCTTTGCTGTGTGTTTGACTCTAAGTACAAGATTTAAGTAATTTTTTGTGCTGCTTGAAGTGCCTTTGGGTAATAGAGATGTCCTCTTCGGCCAGCCAGATGAGACCCACAGCCCTGTGCCTCCACAGAGGCAGCATAGTCCATAAGATAAACTAAGACATTTTAGATGGCCGTGAATACTTAGAAATTTAAATTGTACCTGATATGTCTATGTTATTTTCATTGCATAGAAAAATGGTGTGGCTTTTGCAGTACCAAGGCAGTTATGCTGCTCTGAAGTAGCTGGATGTGACTTGGGCACACAATTGCGTTTCAATAAATTAGCCAGTGTGTGCAATCTGGTGTTCACAGTGCCCATCTGCTGACCAGAAGAGGACAGAGACCCTAACCTGGATAGAAGAGTATGGACAAACAACTCTCATCTGGTGCAAAGTCTTCCAGGACTAGATAATTTCCTTGAATACTTGAGGTTGCTTTGGATCTGGGTTTGGTTGTGGGGTGTTTTTTGGGGGATGGTGGTGTTTTTCTTATTAGGGTTGTACTTGTGTTCTGTGGCCAGAGTGCTTCTGAAGCAGGACTAGCCACTCTAGATCTGGGTTTATTGAGTGGTAGAGATGTGACCCAAGCTATGCTGTCGTTAAGGATATATATTTCTTTTCAAAATGGTGCTCCATCTGCACCAAGGCACCTGCCAGTGAAATATAACCACTTCTAAATGAAAGGATCACATGGATCTGCATAGTAAACATAGGAATACAGCACACAGGAACATAGGAAGTGGCAGTGAGCTTATCTAATTCCTACTCAGACGTTGCAGCTATTCTCGTGTATATACTTTGCCTGCTTCTGTTACAAGAGATGCAGTTTAGCTTGCCCCTTTTTCACTGAGACATAAGCTACTGTGCTTAACTCACAACAAGAAGCAATTAGTTACCTTGCCAGTTTAAGATGCTATAACTCAATCGACTGATTGTGTCCTAGTGTTTTAGACCAAGTCTATCATGGCTGCAAATGTTAACTTAATTTAGGCACTCACCAAATGCTTGTTTCTGGCTGGGGTCCAACTTTCAACAAATGTTTCAATCCTGGGAGATGTATGCATGGAGGACTGCTAATTTGCAGCCCTGTTAGCTAGGACTGTTTCTCCAGCAGGTTCTTCTGCTGCAGGAAAGTTGTTCTGCTCTCTGGAGGGGCTGTGGAAAGAACCCAGGGGCAGCAACTGCCAGCAGAGTACCCATTCTTTCTCTGCTCTGCAAAATCCAGGGCTCTAAAGAGCCCTGCAGTCTGCATAAGAAGGCAATGTCAGGTTGGAAATTAGGAAAAGTTCTTCTCAGAAAGAGCAGTAATGTACAGGAAAAGGCTGCTCAGGGAGGTAGTGAAGTCACTGTCCCTGGAGGTGTTCAAGAATTGTGGCACTGAAGGATGTGGTGAGGATGATGGCAATGGGTTGATGGTTAGACTTGGTGATCTTCCAGGTCTTTTCCAACCTTAACTATTCTATTATTCTTTGATTCTATAAGCTCATCCACACTTCAGAAAACTCTCTAAAGAAAGACCTTTGCATGCATTTGGACATCACGTGGATTTGCATAGATACGGAGTAAAGCTCCATACATGCCTCCATCACCTGTGATGTAAATATGACTCAGCATTGCATCACGCCATCCATGGCTGCGAAATTGTCCTCTGAAAAACCTAGAAAATGAGAATTTGGGGATTTAGGCCCACTCAGCTGGAGCCACCTGCTTACCATTCAGTTTTTCTAGAAGTCACTGAGAATGGCAACTCACCAACTCAGAATCATGGAATCACTAAGGTTGGAAAGACCAGTAAGATCATCTAGTCATCATCACCGTACCACCGACCCATGTCACTCAGTGCCACATCTACCCTCTTCTTGGAAACCTCCAAGAACAGTGACTCCACCTACTTCTTATGCCCTGAACAAGGGCATGAGGTAAGAAGTGGATGGGTGAACCCTCTTACCACAGAGCTGCAGTTCTGCTTCAGTGTGTTTGTTTACACCTTGAACGCAAAGCCAGAATGGTCCCTAGAGCCACTGCTCTGAATATTACTGCGTGGTCACTGCCATCCCCTTGGAGAGTGTGGCTTTGGTCAGGATCAGATGCTATCATAAATTAACCTCTGCTGAGAGGGGAGATGTGGGTATCACTGAGCACTGGCTGCAGGAGGATCCTCACAGCATGAGGTGCAGGACCTCTACAGAGCACGGCAGGTCTCTGAGCTGTTTTAACAGACCTCTGAGCAGGTCTGTCTCACTGAAAGGAAATGCTTCCTGAATGCACGCATAAACTGGGATTTGGAGAGTACTGGAGATCCAAAGAGAATCAGGCACCCCAAAATTCAGCCACTGATCCAAAATGAATCGGTGCAAATGCACCAGTGAGGAAGGAGCCAAGATCACCACTCTGGAAATGAGAGCCAACACCTCTCCAGCAAGAGGTTTTGCATGAGAAAAGAATTTCTCCAAAACCTCGTTTCTACCTGTCTCACGGTACTTAGTGTGTTGTTTCTCGTGAAAAGAAGAGGAAGATTTGCCTGTCCCAAGCAACAAGACTGCTGCTGCTGCCTTTGGGAGAGACTGTGCCAGAAAATATTTAAGTGAAGTATTCAAAGCAGGAGCAGCTCTCCTAGTGTTTAATTTCTCTAGTGAGAAAAGCGCAGGGTGGGCTGCAGATGATCTAAGCATGTCAGTTGTCAGATGAAAGCATTTCGAAATGGCTTTCTGGTTATATTTATGTCTTCTGGCTGAAAATGCATTTGATATTTTTTTCAGATGAGGGCTTTTTTTTTTTTTTTTTTTTTTTTTATTTCTGCCTGTCTGAGAAAGGGAATTTACTGATTAAAAGTCACTGCATTGACAGCGCTGGAAATTGAAGTTCCTTTTTTATCTACAGAACAGGTACAGCATGTACAGAAGCAACACAAACGCAGGCTGCTGATGTGTCTTAGCTCTGTCCTGGGCTTAGCAACGTGAAGGGAAGAGGGAATAAGCTGCTCCTCACGGCTCTGTGAGGTTGTGTCGCTGCTCAGATGGAGGACTCTGCCATTAAATCGGGGATGGGAGCCTTGGTTAATGGGATTGTCCGTTCAGCAGGAGCGCGGCTGCAAACCTCTCGGTCGATTTGCAAAGAAGGTAACTGGATCGCTGTCAGGCTCTGACAAGTGTTGATCTCCTGAGTTGGATTTGAATGGCTCAATGACTGGCAAAAGTCTTTTACCACTTCTAAGAAAGCCCCTTTAAGAGGAAAGCGGTCCCTGTTTGACTGCAGAGGAGATCCCCTTACATACTCACAATGAGGATATCACTTTACATACAGGTCCTATTCTTCTAACAAGCCTCTGAAAGAAGTCTTTGTCTTGTGATTTAGTGAGGTCCATTTTTATTTTTTTTTTTTTCTTCCTGAAAGATCTGTGCCAAGAGTTAAACGTGTAGAAACTGATTTGGGAAAAATAATTCCACAGCAAGGTGATTGGCTATGCCATGAAAACCAAGAGTTGCCTTACTGTTTGGCCTGGAGATCCTGTCTCTGTTTGCAAACTTAGGCTGCCAATACTGCAAAAGCAGACCTTCAATATGCAGCCTTCATATTTCTGCCTCTAGTGAGGCCAAAAATACCTTGAGAACAGTTTTCTTCTGGTAGGCCATCAGGACACTGGATGTTGATGTATTTTAGGATGCTTGTTTCTGCATACAGAAACAAAAATATAGCCATGAAATAACTCATCATTGATCTGTCAGCATGTATATGTGTGTTCAGAAAAGGCAGGGTATGTATTTACAGCCTATTTTCCTCAGGAGATAAGAATTACATGATCTCTGTGTCTCTGTAAGTATTTCCTTGCTACCTTCTAAGACTGCTGGCCTATTTCAATCTAATTTGACATAGGTCTCACAGATATCTCAGTCCTACCAGTTTCATTAAAATAGACAGTACAGAGGGACATCCTTTTAATGCCTTCCATGGAGAAAGGCTCTGGGGAGACGAGAGAATCCCTCTATATGTGTTAAGCTTGTGGGAAAACTGACTTCACTACCTCTGTTATCTCTTAACTCTGGAGTTATTTGGTGAATTATAGGGAAAAGTAAAGGTGCAGAGTGTGCTGTGCTTGTAGGACCTCCTCTGTGTATCCTCCTGTCTCTGGGAAGAGGTGAGTCTGGAGCTGAAGCACAAAGAGGAGATCTGGACAACATGAATGATGTTCTGCCAACAAAATCTCACTGTGGGACATTGAGGGACTGGTTTTTCTTTACTTTGCCTTGGTTTCTGCATATAATTTGTAGTATATTCCATCATTACCATGGCTTCATGAGGATATTTATGTTTGTGAGCTTGGGTGAAATTCCTTCAAGTACATGGGTACACGTTTTCTACCAAGAAAATTTTGTCCTCTAACAAGCAGTGCTTTATGTTCTTTGCACAAGAACAAGTAATAGAAAAAGAAATATTCCAAACTTGAAAATGTTACTGCTCCATCAAAAAATCAAAATACTGAGGAAAAAAATATCCATGGTTTGACTTGCTGGAGAACAGATGCAAGTTTTTGAAGCCTTCTTGCTCAAATGTTGAAAGGTTTTCTTTCAAAATATTTCTTTCAGAGCCTTGCTTTCTTCTTCATCTTCTTTTTTTAACTAGCTCCAGTGCAAAGAACATAAAGCAAGATCTTCAAATGAGTAAATTTATCATTGAACATGGATAATGTTCTTTATAGAAGCTATTTTTCTCTTGAGCTGGCAAATTAAGTCCATATAATAGGGAGAAGTTTGGATTGGGTAATCTTTTCACATTGTGCTGTTTTCATGCTTCATGTTGCACGTTATTCAAAAACCAAGAAAAAAAAAGAAAGAAAGAAAAGTGCTGGTCCAATACCTTGCATAAATTTCTGTTGAATTGAAGGGTGAATCCTCTCTTGACTGTTTGTGACACCTCCTTCTCCAGCTCCAGTTCCTCTAAAGGAGTCCACAGTAGGACCGTCAGTGGCTCTGTCTCTTGAGCCAAAGCAGCAATTCACAGAATCTGGTTGAGGGTGGAAGGACGTGTGGGTCCATCTAATCCAACTCCTGCTCCAGCAGGGACTCCTGGAGTAGGGTGCCCAGGATCATGTCCAGACAGTCCCTCAAGTTCTCCTAGGAGAAGTTCTCCAAGGAGCCTTCAAGGAGAGCTCCAAGGAGAGCTCCAAAATTCTCTGAGATAGCAGTGCCTATAAGCAATTATCTTCAGTATGTCCAGAAAGTGCATTCGAAAACATTACATCTTTTCAAAACGTCTCCCATGTAGAGGAGAATCCCCTCTTGCTTTGTACCATGTTTTGCTGCAGAAGGAAAATTCTGGCAAAGCAGTGGATCTGTCATGTTGTGTGTGACTAGAGGCAATGCAGCACTGTCTGGGGAATGTTTCCATGCAAAAGTAAAAAAGTTCCCTAATGATTAATAATCAGGAGGTGTGGGGAAAGTGGAGAGAAAGAGACCAGCTAAATTGTTTCAACTACGCAAAATTCATGTGGTCAGTAAATCAGTTAATAAACCTGTCTGTTGGAAATGCCCCAGCTTACACTGATCAAAACGTTCCAGCAGGCAGTGCCTCCCAAACCTTACAGCCCAGCAGAGAATTGCAAACTGCTAATCTGAAAAATATTAAGAGGCAAAGCACAGAATAAAACAACCCTCTCCCCTCAGACCCGAAGTCAAGTGTCTGTGGTTCTGAATGCACTTTGTCTATGTCACCCCAGCTGCAAAATGCCTTTTATTGATTTATCTCTTGCATTCTTTTCTTTTTTCTTTCCATTTTTCTGGGTTTTTGTGTGTGTGTTTTGGTTTGCTGTTGTTGGTTTGTTTTTTTTTTTTTTCTTCTCACTCTTGTTCTATAGGTACAATGTGTAATTTTAAAGGCCACATAATGACCACTTGCAACAGCAAGCCTTCTTTTTGTCTATGCCAGCACCACTTTGGGAAGCAAATGCATTTCTGAGGCTCTGATGGGATATTCAGCATGGGGCTGAGCAAAAGGTAATGGTTATCCAGTCCCACCTGGGTATTTTTTCTCCCACTGTTCCCATCCATTCCTTTGCACGTGCAAGGAGCAAAGAGGGGGGTGTTTCCATCTGCTCTTAAACACCATCATTATCCTGCTTGTGTCAGAGACTCCTCCAAAAGTCAAATAAATTGGAGACTTCAGAGGGGACATCTCACAGGAAGAATTCCAGCTTTGGAGGCTTTTGTGTTTGTGTGTAGCTGTTGTTTTCTGCTTTGTTTTCTTCCACTTGGTATATTGATACCATGTAAACGGGCAGCATGGGAATTGTTAAAGGAAAACATTTATTTGTGGTTGTTTTTGCCTGTTTAGGAGCAAAATGGAGTATAATTTGTCTAATATGGAGGTGAAGCGTGGTGTGCAGAGGTATGACCCACCTGGCTTGAGGTATATGGGAAAACTGCTGTTCCCCCCCTTCCCACTTTCTCACCATCCATCAGAATTGAGATCAATTCAAGTGTCTTGGCTGCAAATTTGGTTAGTAAGTGGGGAAACTATGCTTTTGTTCTGATGCTGGCAAACCCCAGCAAGCTTGATTATCTAAAATAAAACCATCTGCAGCCACTCTAATCAATGGCACATGCATAGCAGCAAAAGCTCTAAGCTCATGGCTCGTGTAAAAAGTTCATTACATCAGACTGTTTTACTGCAGGAAAATAATTTAAGGGAAAGAACAAGTGTCTCAGAATGCCCCAAACTCATTGGCAAGAAATATGCCCCACTGAGTGCTGTGTGATGCTCATCCCCTCTGGTGGCTTCTCCAGCAAGGGTGAGACTGAAGGAGTTGCTGTAAGTGCCAAGGATTATCATAGAATCATAGAAATGTTTGAGTTGGAAAGGACCCTTAAAAACCATCTAGTCCAACCCTCCTGTAATGAACGGGAATGCCCACAACTCCATCAAGTGCTCAGAGCCCCATCCAGCCTGACCCTGAATGTCTGCAGGGACAGGGCACACACCACATCTCTGGGCAACATGTTCTAGTGCCTCAGTAAAAACTTCTTTTCTTATATCCAGTCTAAGTCTTCCCTCTTTCAGTCTGAAATCATTTTCCCTTGTCCTATTATAACAGAGCCTGCTAAAGAGTCTGTCCCTCTCTTTCTTATACTGAATGAGGGTTGCTGTGGCACTCTTGGTCCTGGATTCAGGATTTAATTCATGGTTATGTTTGCATGCAGGTTTAGAAAATGGGGAATTTTGCTGGTATTATAATGTGAATGAGATTATATCAAAGATCTCATTAGGATGTGGGTTTCTCTAGTTCCATGTGAATAAATCCCTCTGCAAGTGGAGGGGTCATATTCAAATCCGTGTCTTGTGGGTGAGTAGAACTTGTTGGTACCAGAGAGCATGTGGGTCTAACTGGTGATCACAATCTGGATCACTGTGTCTAAGTTTTCAGATATTCCTTCATGAGTTGGAGCCTATGTCCAAGGTATCTTGCTCGTACAGGACTCCACAGCACAGTACTTGTACATCCCTTGTCTTTTAAATATGTCTGCCAGC
Source organism: Centrocercus urophasianus (assembly GCF_019232065.1). Classification (NCBI taxonomy): domain Eukaryota; kingdom Metazoa; phylum Chordata; class Aves; order Galliformes; family Phasianidae; genus Centrocercus; species Centrocercus urophasianus. The sequence goes on from NW_024884711.1 coordinate 42,007,830, forward strand.
TCAGACCAGAGCATAGAAGAAAATTTGTTCCCTGGAAAAGCTCAGTGCTGGTACTATGTCTAGTTCCAAGACACTTTTCTTAAAAACTGAGGGTGGTTCAATACAGGATCACAGAATGGCTAATGTTGAAAGGGACCTTAAAAATCACCCACCTCCAACCCCCTGCCGTGTGCTGGCTGCCTCCCACCAGCTCAGGCTGCCCAGAACCCCATGCAACCTGGCACTGAGCACCTCCAGGGATGGGGCACCCACAGCTCTCTGGGCAGCCTGTGCCAGTGCCTCACCTCCCTCTGAGTAAATAATTTCTTTCTAGCATCTAACCTAAATTTCTTCTCTTTCAGTTTAAAGCTGTTCTGCCTTGTCCTTTCACTGTTATGTAAAAGGTTGATCTCCCTCCTGTTTATAAGTTCCCTTCAAGTATTGTTAGGCAGCAGCGAGGTCTCTCCAGAGCCTTCTCTTCTCTAATCTAAACAAGCCCAACTCCCTCAACCTTTCGTCACGGAAGAGGTGCTGCAGCCCTTTGATCATCCTTGTGGCCTCCTCTGGACCCGCTCCAACAGCTCTGCATCCTTCTTGTGCAGATCAATGCAGAATAAGTTCCTGTGCTACTCCTGTAATTCTCTACTCCTACAGCCTTATGGAATAAAGCTAATGATGTGCCTGCCAAGAGCAAATATTTCCTCAGGTATGAAAAAAACATATCACATCACCGCTGGAGCTCACCAGCCCTAACGTTATAGAAGTTACTCACTGCCATCTTTTCCTATTTGTGCTTTTCATAGCAAACCATTGTGCCAAAATTGACAGGCATGGCAAAGATGGAACACTGAATCCGTTATCTTGGCTGATGATAATCACAGCATCTATTCTTCTGAAAAGCTAAAAAAATATTCTGCTCTCCCATCGTCTCTTTGGAGCAATACATAGCCCAGTACTCATTAAAAATTTCTTTTACATTTTCTTCGTGTTTGAACAAATGCTGAGCCTGGGAGATCCTCCCTGCTTTTGTGATCTTCCTCCTGCGAAACCCACCTTTTTGCTCAGCAGAACATGAAGCAGCGATAGACATGATTGCTTTGTATTCTGTGTCAGTGCTTAAAACTAGCCTTTTCCCTTCTAAGTCTTATACGAGGGGTCAGAGGGGCAACTGGTCACATGGCTTCATCTAAATGCACCCGACAGCTCCAATCCTCTTCTGCATATTCATCGCTGCCTCATTCTCTGCAAAATGATGTACTTGAAAGTCTACTCTGCCTCTGACCACCTTGGGGACTGTTTTATAAGAGATTTTTTTCTCCCAAATTGTATTAATCTTTACATATTGAATGTGGCCCTGGGCTGCATCGCGTTGGTTTCAGGCTTGCATGCTTCTGTTTTTGAAGGGTTATTATGTTATTTTACAGTAATGATTTAATCAGACAAAATTTCCCAGTGTAGAACAAAAGTCCTAATCTAGTAAGCTGAACCCACTTGGCAAAGCACGTGAGTGCATGGTTTATAGCAAGCAAGCCCCTAAATTGTGATAGGGTCAATGGCTTTGAAGAAATTGCATAGGGAGCTCTGCAGAACAAGGTGGGGGTCCAAGAGGAATTTTCTGCTGATTCTCTCACCAAATTCAAGTTGCTCACATGCAAAGTAGGAGTGGGAGCTATGGTAGTTGAAAGCAGATTGGCTTCTTGTCTCTGCTGATAGGGACAAGTACAGTATTCAGGGGGAAAGCTTGCTGAAACTTCTAGCCCCACCAGCTACTGCCCCACCAGCTTCCATGTATGCACTGGATCTGAACGCTTTGCAAGCAACTGCACTGTTTTTGCAGAAGATACTTCACCAGGGTGAGATGCCCTCTCCAGAGTAAATAGGGTAGGTAGGTGGAAGAAAAAGTCCAGCCTTAGGTAAATGACCAAGTCAATCTGGGATTGCCATTCTACATTAATTTGGGAATTCCTCACCTGCAGCAAGCATGGATTGATCTGCTGATCTGGCCCCTGCTGAGGAGATGCTCAGTTAATTCAGGTTGCCTCAGCCTGAAAGCATTCTCAGGAACAGCTATCGCAGATCAGCTATCAGGTTGACATTTGGTGCCCTCCAGTAACTTTGCTCATGTTTCCAAGCCCTCAGATCTGCTACACGCCGCTTTGGTATTTGCTTCTCTGTAATACTGTTTGACCGTTCACTGAAGGAAGGTTCTGAATTTGACAGCAACACTCAGCAAGGGTGTGAATTTCCAAGTTTTACGCTCATGTGTGCGCTTCAAAATTCGTACTGCTGTTGGTTTGTTACATAAGATTTTCCAGTGAGAGAATGGGAGCGTTACCTTGACGCTCCTACAGCGAACCCACACAGCGTGAGCTCCAAACTGTGACTGCTCGCTGTGTGCTGCTCAAATGATCTGCAGACTGATTGTGATTCACCAAAGAAACCTGCAAATAATTTTAGATGAAGAGTCCAATCAAGAATCTATTTGCAGACAATTCACAAACACAAAAAGAAGTGAGAATCGTTGGATAAATTATGCAGTATGAATTATTCATCCAGCTCTAGTTAATGAGGTAAATGATACTATCGGTGTTTAAAGTTAAGCTCGTTTGTATGTATTGGGCAGATCAAGGCCAAAGTAAGCGATTGGGTTTTGAGGGAGAAAACTGGGCTATGTAGACTTCAACAGCAGAACTGCTGCCTATGTGTTCAACCTGGATTTTGTCCATTCATTTAAGTGTTCTAGCTTGTCTGTGCTCTTAAATCAGAGGAGGCTAAAAAGGTATTCCTAATTCTAGGCTTGGGTCACCACATTACATCCCTTTCAGTGGAGCTCTGGATCAAACCAAGAAATAAAATATCAGCAAGGAAGGGAAGCCTGGGGATGGTTTCCTTCTGGTTTTGTAACATTCCTTATTGTCTTGAGCTGAAAATCTGGGCTGCTGAATGAATTTGGGGAGAATTAAGGCATCCACCTGTGTTATAGTACATAAAGTCCTGTTGAGGGGATCATCATGAAAATTTGAGGATATTCTAAATCTTTCCTGCTTAAATGAGTTTACTTTGACCAACAGTTTAAGACTTCCATACTTAAACCTTGGCTTTGGACCAGCTAAGCACTTAAGCACACACTTCGCTTTAGTCACATGAGTGACTCTACTGAAATCAAGTGGAATACTTTTGAAGCCAGTGTATGTTTAAGCATAAGTCCATTCAGAAAATCTAAGGTAAAAATTCTGATTTTAGCCGCTTGAATATTTAATCAGAATTAAATGAGAAGTTGAGCGAATATTAATTTCTTCCAAAGCATTTTTTTTTTTTCTGTAAGAGCCTCAAGTTAGATTTAGTATCTTCATTTAATCACTTGAAAAAGCTTGGAACTTTTCACTTTTCACCTTCTACAACCTTGAGTAGCAGAATTCAAAGAATTCATTATGGAATCGCCTATTACTTTACTGCAAAATCCAAATTCCAAATCTAGCTTTTCCTTTGTATTTTCAAATTAGGAATTTTTGAAGACTAATTTCTAAGTGGTAGGAATTTGTGTTTTTGTTTTTGTTTTTTTTTTTTTAATATGAGATGACATTGTCATGAAACAGATTTTTTTATTTTTATTTTTTTTTTTAAATCACTGCACTAAATCTTTAGCAGGTAATGCCTGAAATTATAGGCCACAAATCTCAGTAAGTGCTATTTACTAACACGATAATTGTGGAACATTCGATGATGTGTTAAGTACCATGGAGTGGCAGTATAATTACAGTACATGGCACGTTACAATATAAATATAAAGTAAATACATGATTATTTCTGGCTTAGGTCACATGGTAAATACTAAGTGCAATTACGGCACCAAGTAATCTGCAGGAACGTGTAATTACTCTTGGGCTCAATTCATTTGCAAATCCTTGTCCAGCTTTTCACACCACGCAGGCTGTGGAGACAGTGGAAAGCAGATTATTTATGGCTGCAGTGGCCTCCTTATTATCACATCTGAATCTTACCTATCGTAGGTGGTTCCACTGCCCTGTTCCATGTCCCTGAGGATGGAGGTGAAAGTTGGTGCTCTCAAAGCAGCACAGTGCATCCAGATGTCCATTAAAAGCTGGGCTAAGAGTTCCCTGCAGATGATGTGAAAAACTCAGCTGATGTTATCTAGCTGTTTTCATCTCAGTCCCTTTCCTTTAGGGAGATCATCTTGCTCCCCTTTTAAATAACCATCAGTAGCACATATTCTCCCTTGATCTGAATTTTAGAAGTCAAAGGCTGCAGCCATGTGCTCTTCACACACTAATCCCAGGTTGATCCAGGAACCTGCTCTTCTGTAATCCATATCTGCATCCCCCCAGTGGGCATGGGGACCTGAGTGGGATGGTTTGGATGATATAGCCAACACCTCCACAGGTTCAGTAACAAGACCCGGGTCATAGCAAAACCCCATGCTCCCAGTTGAGAATGGACATTCAGTTTGGATGATATGAAACCATCAGTCTATGAACAGCCATAGTACAAGACATCCAAAAAAGGATGAAAAAGTAGGGGAAAAAAGTTTTAAAGCCACTAGGGCATAATTCTGTTTATCCAGCCAAAAGGACAACACAGCGTCTCATACATCATCGGCTGCCTGTTCTCCCAAGCACCTGAGGCCTCAGAGAAGGTGATCCTTGCAGTATTTTGCTAGGCAAGATTGTTAGCATTAATCTTATGGACTGTCAACAGTATCTGAACCTGGGACCTTCACTGTTAAAGCCCAGATCCCCCGAGATAACACTAATGACTGCAGCTGTTTGCCATTAGCGATTCATGCTCTCCCGGGACTGCTTCTGGGGTAGCTGGGATTTTGGCTGATTTCTTCTAGGGTCAGCTGTGATGTGTTTGAAGTAGAGGCAGGAGATGAGGAGTGGGGCTGGATGCAACGGGAAGCCACTGCCTCTGAGCTGCTTCAAAATGCACAGGAGGTACCAGTTCCAGAGCTGGCACTTCATGGAGTCTGGTGAAGAGAAAATCTGAACCCAGGATGGGCACCTCCAGGGGCTGTGAAACTCCTTAGAGACTTGGATGCAGAAATATCCCATCTGCAGAAACAGGCACAGGTTGACTGGAGGGCTGTGTGGCTCTGGAGAGACTGGGGAGTACCAAGGCTAGTCATCACTGCATCTTCCTGGAATCATAGAATTATAGAAAGGCTTAGGTTGGAATGGACCTTAAAACCCATCCAATTCCAACCCCCTGCAATGGGCCGGCTGCCTCCTACCAGATCAGTCTGTCCAGAGCCCCATCCAACCCAACCTTGCACACCTCCAGGGATGGAACATCCGCAATTTTTCTTGGTTGCTCTCAAGGGCAAAATGCTCCTTGCTAGAAAGCTGCTTTCCTGCCTTCAGCAGGCCGAGTGTTTCAAATCTGCAGCAGTGGATTGCACCAGGGCTTGCAGTGCATTGCACTGCCATGATTTTCTCACAAAGGGAAATGCCTAGCTGTCGAACCCAAACACAGCCACAAGGATGAAAGGATGTGATCTCCCCCTCTTTCAACATTTTTATTTTATTCTTCTACCCTTTCTTCTGTTACATGTTTCTTTAGCTTGTTCTGTTTGATTTAGTTCTGTTCCTCCCTCAGCCTTGCCTGGACAGAAAGGAGGGAGAATTAGCAGTTTGAGGAAACATTTCCAGTTATGCTGCATGCACCACAGTACACAGGGTGTTTAAACGTGGGGCCATGGGGCCTCAAGTGAGAGAAGAAGAATAAGAGAAACACTAGTGATTCTTATTTAACCTCAAAATACATCAGTTCTTCCCAGTAAAATGGTGGAACACTCTTTTAAGTTTCCCAAAGTTTTGGATAATGTCTACAAAAAGGTGTCGGATTATAATTTCTGCCTTGCATTAGGCTGGAATATATGACCGTATATTACATGATTATGGTGCCAAGAGAAACTCCAGAGCAAAAGCCTTCTTATTTGTTGCATGCCATTTGCTTATCATGAAATACGAAATGCACTTACGCTGTGCTACAGCCTTGAGAAATTGTTATAAAAACCTGTCATCGCAAGCGAAGACTTTTGCTTACTTTTGCCACAGCAAAGGCAATAACAAAGACATGAATTACATGCTACCTAACTGAAGGGAAAACTTCTTTGCCCTACTTGAACAGACTAGCATAATTTTTCAAGATGCTGTGTCTAATGCTAAGTGTCTGAACACTCTCAGGTTGTTTAGCATCAATTGGTTTAAATCCTGTGTAATGAAAGTGTATTTGCCAAATAGGCTCAAGCTTATTGCCATGCAAATTAACATTTGCAAGGACAAATTTCCAAGTCCTTCCTCTCTTTGTTGCTTCTAAGATGTTACAGATGCAATTTTGCACTTGCAGTTATGTGTGGGTGCAGTTCGTGTCATTTAAACTTCTAATTATGGCATCTGATCGCACCCACGTATCTTATCAGCTAGTTAGACACGTCAGTGACACGCACCATAACTGCAAATAACTAGGGGTACAAAATTGCACCAGCAATTATTTGCACCCACTGAAGGAAAGGATGGGTATAATGCAGGCCATTAAAGTGTTTAAAATACTTTTCCTACAGTAGCATAAACCACTGCTGCGGGGGTATTACCTGCAGGGATGTAGAGCAAACATTAGACCTAATTTTGAGCTGCAGCTGAGCTAGTTTGGTAACATGAATCTAACTAAGGTTCCCTTTATGGGTGCAAAGTGTGTCAGCCAGGTCTGGGTTTACTTCCCTGGCTTCCTCCCTCACACTTGGCTCTGCTTGGGATTCAGCTCTGAAACACCTCCTTCAGCCCAACACCCTTTGGCAAACGTCGTGCAGGCACCTGCAGGCTCTCTGTGAGCCCCGTCTGGCTTCTCAGGCAGCCTCAGGGCTTCTCTTTGTGGAAGAGGTGATACGTTGGTGGCACTTCTGCTCATGTTTAAATTAAGCTTGTAAGCGCTCTGCTGAATAGAATCACAGAATCATAGAATTATGAAGGCTGGAAAAGACCACTAAGAACATCTAGTCCAACCTTCAACCCATCTCACCATGCCCACTGACAACGTCCCCCAGTGCCACATCTCTGTGGGTTTTGAACATCTCCAAGGACAATGACTCCCTGGGCAGTTTGTGCCAGTGCATTTATACTCCTTTTAAGAAATTTTCCTAATATCCAGCCTGAACCTTCCTTGGAGCAACTTAAGACCATTGTCTCTTGTTCTATCAGGCATACATGCAGTGACAACAGTTCAAGCAGGAAGAAAATTAAGCTCTTCATGACTTTATGACCTTGCTATTATTAACCCAAGTAACAAATTATAGTCATCTCTGGGAGATACCCTAGTCTCTGTGATCTTGCTGTTATTTCCTGGAAGCATCCAGAAATAGCATCAGCACTGTGGCAAAACAATGTGGTCATCCTACATCCTCATGTTGGGCCAATCCTACTGCAGGAGAGCTGCAGAACAGAGACATGGTCCCGACCTCGCAAACCTTCCAGGCTACTTTGATTACTTTTATCATATATGGAACTACAAACAGCTTTTTCTCTTATAGATTCATGACTAGCTGACAGTAGTAGTGATGCTAGCAGAAGAGGAAATAGCGGTGTTGCTTTTTTGAGTGTTGCGCTGTGAAACCAGGCCTGTTTTAGTTTATTTGTTCGTTGTTATGGATGAGGTGTCTTTTCAGTGATACCCATCTTCACTCAGAAATGGGGTACATTTTCTCAAGGATGTTTCTCTGTCTGAACGGAATTCTCCTACAATGACTCAGCTTTATATGGCTTCAGATTCTTTATTATCCTATTGCAAATATGTGTGATTGTTCAGGATTAGATATGATTTTTGCCAAGGAGAAGGTAACATTATAAGAGCAGAGTTGGAAGGTGCTTGCTCTTCAAAGGAGCCCACCCCAAAAGAGGAATACCATCAGGAGCACAAATATTTACTTCCACAGATACTGGTGATGATGAATAGGTCGTACCTTGGAGCTGCACTGATTTTACCTTTTTGAAGTCCAACACTGATGCTTCTTTGGAAAGGAATGGAAAGGACTGAAAAAGGAAACCTGGAAGGATGAAGGACTGTGTTCTGTTCTCATTTGCCCTGGGGTAAATCCATAGAAAATTTAGTGGTCCAAGTGGAGCTAGTCCAGATTTCCACTGGCCTAAAAGAAACCGTTGTTCTCATATACAAGTGGAGAATTCTGCCGTCTTTTATGCCATACTCATAAATTTTGCTGTCACTGTGGGACATTGAAATTTTATATTTTGGCCCATATTTTTTTCCTGGGAAAGAATTAATTGCTTCAGCTTCCTAGAAATCACGGTATGAGTCAATTTACTCTTTTTCACGATTTGCTCGAAAGTTGGGCTTAATTTTCACCAGAACCACTCCCTGCTCTAAAACATTATTTATATCCACAAACGACTGCATGTAGGGAACTGCCAGTAGAAGTCAAATCAGCACAGTATTGCCTTTTAGCTGGAGTTGCACTCTGCTCTGCAGAAGGGATAACATTTATAAATCAAACACAGGCTTAATTAACCTTCCGTCTTTGCACAGGATTAGGAGGGTGAGCACAGGCACGTCGATCTGAAGACACAAGTTGCTCATGCTACCACTTCACAAAACTTCAGGGATTCCAAGCAGTAAAATTGAGCTTGGTTTAACAAACACAGATCTGGGTCCTGGGGTCTTCCAGTTTGGTAAGATACCTAGGGAAGTAAGTTTAAAGCAGTGTGAGATTAGAATATAGTGCCCAAAGTGAGTTTTTCTATCTTCCACATAGCAAAAAAAGATTACTCTTTTTTTTTTTTCCTGGATGAAAAGACAGTAAAACGCGCTCTGGCATTTGAAAGGGGTTTGCATATACTTTACCATCTTGCAGCCTGCAATCATGCACACTTATCCTTAACCTGTCATTTCACTGAGTGACACTACAGTAGTCAGAACCTCATTTCTCCCTGTTGAGAGGCAGAGGGGAAATTCATCTTTCCTTTGTTAAAATGCTGTATCCTCATTGAAAGGCATGTTTCCTGAAAAGTCCCTCTTTGTGCAAGAAGCCTGAAATTAACAGTTAGGACAAAATCAGTCGAAGAGGAAAGCAGTCTCATTTGCAGTGAAGCTAATTAACCACATTAATCAAGATTTGGATGCCTTTGAGAAGAAGAGTTTTAGTTGAATCACAAGATGTGAATTTTTGTCACAGGAAGGTTGGAATGCTCTTTTTGGCCTAATGCCACTCGGTTGTGCATGACGATCAGCCTTGTTCTTGTGCTCTTTAAGCTCCAGTTCTACCTGTGTTGGGAACACTTCCAGAACGTACATGCTATGGATAGCATCATTTGAATGCCTGTATTTCTGATGGCAAAATAAGAGAGATGCTATCTACAGATCACCTTCTAAAATCTTTATTTTCAACGCTATTTCTGCTTCAGCTACTGGAAGCTCAACTTTAACTAATCCTCCAAGCTTTGCTAGGCCAGTACAGGGAACTAGTGCTAGCAGGGGACATACAAGATCTTTGTCTGTGTGAGTAGGGTATGAACATTTCCGGAAACTCCTTGAAGCTGCAGCAGTTTTACAATGACCAAAGAGTTGATCTCTGTCTTCTGATTAACCTGGAACTGATCTCCATTTCATGAAGGAGGTGGGCTGACACCTTTGCCCAGAAATCTTAGTCCATGAGTGACTTCCTTCTTCCACACCCACAGAGGACAGCACTGATATCAGCAAGTATCAGCTTAGGAAAGAATTTGGCACTGCCTGGGAGCCACGACAGGAAAAGCAGATAAACTTTTAGTAGAAAACAACACCGATGTCTGGGAATTGGGCAAAAAGTCTGAGTCCTGGTCGCCAAGGTTGGGGAGAGCCCCAGAAAGGGGGCTGGTGGCTTGTCTCTTGGAAGAGTCCAATCCCATCCTGATGTCCAGATGGAGGGGGAGAACTTTCTAATTCCTCATTATCCTTTCCCTTTTGCTCATCTTTAAAATAAAATCCAATTGGGTGTTTCATTCTGGGTCTTGTTGCCCTGGCATGGTAGGACACAAGACCAACGTTTCTCGCTTGATCTCTTCTACTGAGGACAAAAGGCTGCTGATCAGACAGCACGATTGCTCAATTGCTGTTCCCTGTTCTCTAAAGTCTTTTTAACAAAGATTTCCTCTTTTTAGATGTTCAGCCTCTTTCCTCTTACCCATTTCACTGTTGCTGTGTTGCTAAGAGTTTGAGGACCATCCAACCGCTCCCACCAGAGGACTCTACTGTCAGATGAAGCTGCTAACCCCTGTGGTGAATCAAACATATGATTTATAAAAGGATGCACTGCAGGATGCAGAGATAAGATACCAGGCATCCAGCTGGGAGTACAGATAGGAAAATCACTAAACAAATCACTCTGCAGTGCATGATGCATGTGTGTGTGCGCAAAGGACATGCTAATTCTAACTCCATTTTGTCTTTCTTCTGCCTTCTGAGCAGTGCTGACGTCCAATCTCTGTTCTTCACTTGTTTTTTTGTAAGGAGTTATTAAGTTTAAGTGCCGTCTTGTTCTCTCTTATAAGAAGAGAGTGCTTGAGCCTGTTGATTAAACACATCCCTTGCTTTTCCCTGTTCAGGCACAAATTTCCAGACTCAAACTCTAAGTGTAATTTCTATTCCTCCCACACCTCTGCGTGTTGCAGAATTTTCCTGTCACATTCCAAATCTTGCAGTAAAAACTTTTGCAAGTTATTAACAGGCATGATGGGTATTTCAGTTTTGACTGCTCTAGACTTTTGGATTGGGCTGGTGGTTTTTTGTTGTTTTTTTTTTGGTTGGCTGGTTGATGTTTGTTTTTCTTTTCTTTTTTTTTTACGAGAGATTCTAACCCTTGGAGATCTGGAGAAAAATGGGTTGAGGCAGGATTGCATGGATCAGTCACACTTCTTTGCACTGTGCTATCAATCATGGTAAAACACAACATTCTACATGACCTTGTAGAAGTTTATATACCAAAACGGATAAGCATGTCACTCAGGTGAAAAATGGCAACCAAAAAGGTACTGAAACTATCAGATCTTATTAGAGTGTGTCTAGCAAACTGTGCATTATGGTGACTGTAGTGTCTTGCTATTACACATGCGTGCAGAGACAAGACACAGTGCAATGAGCACATTATTTTTAATTCATGGAAACATTAGTGGGAAGCCATTAGGTACAGGGCAAAACTTCCAGTGTGTATGTCTGAGAGCAGAGAAATGATTGAGTGATTTGCAGAAGACCTTTCAGAGGCTCAAAATAATTCTCAGGGACAGTCTGTGAACTTTGCTTTCCAGGAGATACAGCACTATTAGCACATGTAGCCTCCTTGACTTCACTGGAATTACTCATAGGAGCACTCATAAATGGGAGTAGGTGGTGCACAACCTCCCTGCGAATTCATGTTTCCCCAGGTTTCTCGCTGTCAAGCAAAACTGGTAATTATAGTCACCCACAGGTTTGGGCCATTTTGAAGCCCATTCTGTAGTAATGAGGGCCATGGAGTACCACGTCATACTATTCTGAGCACTGAGTACTGAGTCTTTTGGCTCCTATCTGTACTTCCATATTCAGCTGGGATTTTGTTTTCTAATCCATCACTTTGGGATTCTCAAGTGGTGGGTAAGAGGAGATGGGAAACAAAGATTTTGCCCTCAGTACTAACCTTGTGCCATGTCTATGACCCAAAACGTGGAGTATGTCATCAGAGCATCAACCTTACGGCCTTTCTTGTCCCACTACAATGCAGTTGCTTTGGGGTTTCTTTATGAAAAATAGCAGGACTCCCCACTGTGTGATTTAAATCTTCAGAGGTATGAATGCCTTCTGTAAATGCACCTTCCTTGAGTACAGATAGCAGCTAGTGTGACTCTCTTCAAGACACACTGTCATAGAATGGGGCTGAAGTTGGGAATAGGATGGAAGGATCTGAGGGTTCACATTGCACTGTTAACTTATATAGACTGTAGGAATAACAGTGCATACAGCCACAAGAACATCCTGGAAATGGAGTCTTCAAATAAGATCATGTTGCTAAGCTGGGTTTCCCAATTTGAGCCTGCTTTTTTATCTCCTATCACTGTTTGGACTCCTAAAATGTTTCAGGTCCTTTAACTCTTCTCACTTTATCCTTCTGAAGAGGAAATATTGTACATCAAAGTCTCCAGGAGGGAAATTCTCATCTGGAACTGCACTGAGAGAGCTGATATTTTTTCATCCAACCACCTCAAGTCTTTGGGCCAAAATCACTGGCCCAGGACAGCGGCCATTTAGCTACACCAGATACTGGGGAAGACTAGTTGGGAAGCAGATGGAAACCATGTGCAAATCCTCAGCTACTCTCCCTCCTGAGCTTTGGGCCAGAACCAAATGCTGTATTTGAGGAGCCTTCTGGCTGTGGAGGTGGCATAGACAAGAAGCCGTGCAACTCAGCTCACAAAGCCAGAAAGCAATAGCAGGATAGAATTCAACACTTTGCCTTAGAAAGCTTCAAGTTTCTTTTTAATTTATTCCTCTTTTCCTTTATTTGGCTGCTCGTCTCCCTTCACAAGAGTCTTGTGTGGTGAAGGGGTGAATATCTTTGATATCTTTCTTTCCATTAAGCTGCAAATATGGTGAGAGGGAGATTCACCAGTCTAGATTCACCCATCAAACTTCAGGCATTTTACCAAGGCTCCTGAATTAGAAGCCTCATTGTACTGACTTACTGCTGTTTGTGCCAGCAGCATCTTGAGGAATGGAGAATTGCTGGCATCTTGAGAGCATGATTCACCCTCTTCAGATGTGAATCCCTCTCCTGAGGTGTCTGTCTCTTCTCAGTGACTGTAGCTGGCACCCAGATAATGACAGCCCTAACTTCGGCGTCTCTGCCTACTATTAGGTGGGATGCATCTGAGTTGAAATGCCAGATAAGCAGAACAGCCCATCAGAAGTATGATGAGGAATATGAACATGACTGATTCAGTCTTTCTTGTGACAGAAAGAAAAGTTCAGTTATCAAAACCCTTTAAATCTGCTTCTGGGAGGGTGCTGGTCTTTTTTGCCACCTAATCCTTTGCAGCAACCTTCTGGTAACCCATTCTGAGGAGGTGCAACAGCAGTTTGTTAACCATCACCTTTCAGGACAGACAAGGAAAAACCACTTCCACTCTTCCTTGTCACTGACAGATGAGGTGTCTGCTGAAAAAAATCAAAACAAGGCAAACAAAAATAAAAGATAAAAAAGAAAAAAGAAAAAGAAAAGCCTTTAGCGGTAGATAAAGTTTAAAATAAATAGTTGTTGCTTTCCAGGAAAAGGACTTCATAGGAAATATAAAACCTCCTGAATGACAAACCTATATCTACCTTGCTAGCAGGTACCACTTTCCCAAAATATTGATGTTTTTTAGCTTTAATCCATCTGTCAGAGGTGATAGGATATTTTTAAATGGAAAACACTGCTCCGAGCTATTGGGGGGAAATGGAATAGAGCATGTTAGCAAGATATGTTACCTGTCTCCTGAAAGCTAATGTATCTTTCTTCACATCACTGCACCTTTGTCCTCTTTTGTTGTCAGATAAAAACAGAATCATTATGAATGTCCCCAAAGACAGCTTGGTAAACATGTACGATAAATTAAGTTCTAGATTCTCCCTGCAGGAAAACTCAGTGCAGCATCCATATGGGCTCTGGATAGCTCTGCTCTGTGAATGTATACAGAGCCAGTGAGAAAGCCAAGACCTTCTGCAGAATAAGGGCTAACAGTTCAGTCCTTTGCATTTCTTAAGGCCCTTCTTGAGTACACAATCTGTTAAAAGCAAGGTTGGTTTGACTTTTCAAGGACTCTTAGGCTGTTTAGAACAGAACTGGGGAGACGCTCAGGTGAAGGCACCATCTATTCAAAGCTACAGTCGGAGGAAAGCAAGACAGCAAACAGAAAAGAAGGTTTGCAAAATGTGAAGCAGAAGCACATGGGTTTACAGCTGGGGGAGGTCGAGGAACTACTGTCAGTTGTCTAACTTTGAAACTTCCTTCCAGTAAGTAAAGACAAGAGAAATACATTTATTTATTTTTTAACTTTTTTTAAAGCATTTGCTTGTTCGGTGGTAGGACAGTATGGAACCATACAAATAAATAGTTCAGAGGAACACAACCTGGATTTAATAATCCAGATAATGTCTTTGAGTCTTTTCTTGCACTGAATATCAGAGTTCAGTAAAGACACGAAAGACATGAAAGAATAGGTTATGCCAACAGGAGGGATAATTATGTTTTCAGGAAAGGTTACTCTCAGTATCTTCTCACAGAGAACTGCTTTTGTCTCCATTTTTCATTATCCACCTTCACAAGTTTTAAAGCAATTTGCACTCTCTGATTTGCTCCTCTGCCTGCTTGAGGGCACAGTCCCAGGTCACAGTGATGTGAGATCCAGGAGAAGCAAATGGTACCTCGATGTATGTGAGATGTAAAGGAAATGCTAGCTTGCTTCTGCCTAAAAGAGCTGAACTGTGGTATTGCAGATCACCTTCAGTAGGACACACATGTTTGGGTTCGCTTTCCAGCTCTACCACAGATGTCCTGTGTAATCTCAAGGGGTTTAATTTGGAACCTTTCTGGAAATCTGTGTCCTTAGTAAATCAACTGAGCTTATTTCATCAGTTTCTTCTGGCCCTAAAATCTGTGCCTTGGCTTCACATCCTCATTCTCCTTTCTCAAACCTCCCTTGAGCTGCACTATGGGATAGCACACAGCCATTCTTCAAGCTGGATTGATTTTATCTTTTATAGGTATGATCAAAATTCTCAGAAAGGATACATTGCATTCTAAGGGGGTAATGTAAAAGGTCTTTCTTAAATTGTTGCAAATATGGAGTAGTGTAAGTAAAGAATTACCTTTGTAGAAAAGTAACTTTGGGGAAAGAGGAATGAAAATGAAGCTATTTATTTCTAGTAGACAGTAGTTTGATGGTATTTTAAGTGGACTTGCTTATTTCTAATTTTGTCTCCTTTGTAAGTCATTTCCACATTTGCAGAATATGCATAAACCTATGGCAGTTCAGGAAGGTGCCTTTCATGTCCACTTGTCATTGCATTCCAGAGGGCTTCAAGATGCAAGATGGCAGGAAATCACCTTGCTGTTGTTCCCAGCAGAAATCAAAGCAGATCTCCAGAAACTCTGGCTGATCATCGCCCATCAGTCTTGACTCTTTTCACATTTTGCTCAAGGTGATTGATTGATTAATCCTGCACCTCCTTCCCAAAGTTCACCTGCAAACTTTCACCAGTCCAGCTATCCCAGTGCCTTCCTGCTTTCCACTTGCTATTAAACTTCAAGTTGGCTCATATTTTTTTGGGTGGCTCACAGACCGTCATGATCTCCAGCTGCTGTTGGAAAATGGCTGTGTGAAATCCTTCCACCAATCTCTGAAAATCTTCTTGAAATCTCTTTTTTTTTTCATAGCACCTGGAACTTTTTCCTTTGATTATATTTTCTGCAGCTTTTTTTGAAAACCTTTCCCATTTTATCTCTCTCCAAGATAAGACTGGATATCAGGAATTTTTTTTTTTTTTTTTTTTTTACAGTAACAGTGGTGAAGCACTGGCACAGGTTGCACAGAGATGTGGTGGATGCTCCATCCTTGGAGATATACAAGGTCAGGCTGGATGGGGGTCTGAACACCCGATGGAGCTGTGGGTGTCATATCAGGGAGTTGGATCAGATGGCCTTTAAGGGTCCCTTCCAACTCAAATGATTCTATGATTCTATGGTGTACATTGCTTTACAGAGTATCTACTGGTCATCCATTGCTTTTCAGACAATGAAGGCGTTAGGTGTTTCACCAGAACAATTGCTGCCAAATGTGTGATGGTTTTTTCCATATGAAATTTAAACATTTATGGTGCTTTACAAAACTAAAGCAAAACAAAATATCTACAAATACTTCACCCTTAGCATCTTTCAACAGATCTTGTGGTGTTGGATGGAAAATGAATTTAACAGGATATTACTGTTCTGTTGCAATATTTCTGTTGTACAACAATATTATAGTTGGTGTTAAACTTTATTACTAGCCCAGTGATAAAATTAGTTCAATATTGGCTGCTTTTATAATGTGGTTTTACAATTGCAACATTGGATAATGTGATAGTAAGAAAAAAAAAAAAGCAAACATAAACAAAAAAACCCACTCTAAACTCAAAGGCATGTAGAGGAGGAAAGGAACAGAAAGTTACATAGGAAGAAGTACAGGACAGGGGCTGCATTTTAATGTAGGTTGCTCTGAACATTTATTTCTGGACCGGCTTGAAGCCAGAGGCAGCCTTTTGATTATGTTATACACAGGCTGATGACTGTCACGGTGAAAAGTGTCAAATGGGGATCAGGCAGGAAAGGCAGGAAGGAAGGCAACAATTTCACAGCAGTGACTAAGCCTACTTTGCCTGGAGGTGAATTTAGAGCAACGTCATCGTGCTGTCATTGGCTTCCCAAGGAGAGGAGGCTTCCAGAATGGTTTTCTTTTTTGGGGTTATTTGTATTCTTAAATTGGGTGAGCTTAACCTCAGAAGGGTTTAGAGCATTAAGGTAGAAATACAAGTCTGTGCAGTGCTGTAGAAACATACTCATGATGTGGCATTCAGACACTCAACCTGCAGCACTATGCCATGTTCAATCAGTGTCTTCCTTTCCCTGCTATCTCATCTGCTGTTTCATGTACAAAGCTAGTGAGCTCCTTGGTGCAGACATTGTCTCTTATCTCATGCTTCTGCAGAGCTTCGTGCTATAAGACCTGCTCCTTGTTGCTTTTTCTGGTTACTGGGCTAGTATAAATCCTAGCAGAGGTTGGAGAGCCCTGTTCCAAACTGGAACTATTCAGGTGAGCTGTACTGGAGCCAGGAATAAGCAGACAGAGATAAAGAGGAAAAAGGCTCAGTAGTGACAACTGAAAAACTGTATCTGGAAGTGATGACTTCAGAACTGTGTTTAAGGTGCTGTTGCTCCCTGTGCGATGCCATATCATGCAGCCCTTGTCCTAGGACTCCCCATCCCTTAGGCAGCACCAGTCCTTGTCATAGCTGCCCTGCACCTTGTCATAGAATTGGAGATGAGACCAGAACCATATTTTGATTAATATCATACTACTATATCATCTTTTTTTTTTTTTTTTTTTTTTAATGAAAGCAGGGATTTTACTTCTGGAGAATGGTGGCATCTGTTGGATGCTATGTTTATTAAAAGTAAAGCTGAAGTTTTTCAGAGCAAAGGAATATACTGATGTCTGTGCAGAGGTCTTCACTCTGATTTCAAAGCAAATATCTGCTGTCAACCTGATGAGTACCAATGCTTCCTCTGCTTCATCTTAGTCTGTTCTCGTGTTGGAGCACATCTCCAGTAAAGAGGGGTGGAAGATGGAAAGGATCCGGAAAATGTATTACATACATTTGCAATGAACACAGCCAGAAGAAGATTTTCCTAGAAATGAAACTGGGAATTTCTAGAAACACTGACTGGTGTGTATGAAATCCTTTGGGTTTCTTGCTCTGAAGATGCAGTGGTACAGATATGTAGTAGTTTCCAGGAGAAGGGAGCTAATGAAAAGTAAAACACCAAAGCTTGGAGGTGAAGATCAGACATTCTCAAATTAGCAGTTCGGCTGATAGCTGTCTTTGGAAGCATGGGCTGGCAGGCTGTTATCTAATGCACCCTGCACTGAAATTGGGACATGCTCTCTCCTGAACATCAGAGCCCCGTCCCACAGGTACACACCTGTGTGTCTCCCTCAGTGCCACAACTCCACAATTGTTGATCGCCTCCAGGGATGGTGATTCCACCACCTCCCTGGGCAGCCTGTGCCACTGCATCACCACTCTTTCTGAGAATAAATTGTTCCTACTATCCGACCTGAACCCGGTGCAACCTGGGACCGTTACCTCTCATCCTACCACTCTTGCCTGGCAGAAGAGGCCAGCCCACACCTTGGCCAGAGGTGTGTCTCCTAGGCCCCAAAGGCAGCCATCCGAGGGTGCATAGCCATATCTGGATGGGAGGCCCTTTTAGGACTGATCAGGAACACAAAGTACCATGCCTGACAATTGGACAGCTGTGGGACTGTATCAGGCATGACTGGAATTTGTAGCAGCACTAAAATCGTCCATGGCCATGTCTCCAGATTTATGTTTCAGCAGCAAATTTTCAAGTTTGGGGATGTTGAGTGTGTTTTCTTTTTTTTTTATTAGAAATCTGTTTATTTCCCCCACAGCTTTCTCTGGCAGTTGAAACAAAGTAATGGTACCAGTGCATGTTGGAGGGTTTGCAGCAGCCAAATCTGGAGTAAATTACTGGGACCTGGAAAGGAACAATAATGAGAGCATGTCCTTTCAGAGCCAGCCATCAGGGGAAGCAAATCAACTGGGTCCTGCCATCCACTGGGACCAATGCATGATTGATGCTGCTGCCCTTATGCACTGGGATGTGAGAAGATGAAAGGAGCAGAACAAAGACCCCATTACCACAGTGAGCAGAGGGAAGGCTCCCCTGCTGCTTGACATGTATCTATCTCTCTAAGCTATTGCAGCCTCCCCATTTTTGTCCTTCATTCTCCTTCCGAGCTTTAATTCTTCTGCTGCTTTCTAGCCAGCCTGGCCTGGGTCTCTTTTTCTAGCTCATTCGCTAGTCTTCCTCTACCCAGGTGACTACTGGTGATGCACTGCTCTCTTGTTTCTTCAGGTTTCCAATGTCATTCTTCTGGGCATCTCCCATTTGTTCTTTATTTATTTATCATGGGTAGGACCGCGTTGCTGAGTCACAGAAGCAGGGAGGAGCATGGCTAATTTTGTTTGAAAAGTGTTTCTGTCCCTTCCCACTGCAGGGAGAAGCAGGATGAAAATTTATGATTTTTCTTCCCTGAGCTTCTTGATTACATTATTCTTAGTCCCTGGATCTTGCTGCTCAGCACATTTCTGTCTGCTGTCTATCAGGGCTCTTGCCCCATCTCCAGCTGTCTATGAGTGTGGCCAGACACCTTGGCTGCAATATCCAAACACAGTTGCAAATATTGAGTGCATCCAGCTGGAGTGTCTTGGGTGTTGTTTTCTCAGGGACTCCTAAACTTCCCAGAGGAGGTCATGGGCGCTCTGCGCTCCAGATATTCAAACTTCTGTCTGCCTTGGTTAGCCTTTGCTTTATGGTGATGGGTCTCAGTGCTTGTTTCCCTGTTGCCAGATATTTCCACAGGTATGGTGGATGCCCTGTCCTTAGAGACATCCAGGGTCGGGCTTGATGGGGCTCTGAGCAACCTGTAGCTGTACACTGTAGGTGTCCCCATTCATCGCAGGAGAGTTGGACCAAATGACTTTTAAAGGTCTCTTCCGACTCAAGTGATTCTATGTTCTTTGACCCCAGAACAGGCACTAGAGCCACCAACACAGCATTATAGGGCCAGAGGAAGGTTTAACACCCCAGGATATCTGAAGTCCAGTAACCCCTACCACTTCCAACACTTGAGCCTTGGAGTGGCTCGGGGTGTGGAAGATCAGGGCTTGACATTTTCTCTACTGACTTATGTGGCTGTCCTCCCTTTAATTTGTCCTTTTCAGTTTGTTCCTATTTAATCACCCCTCCATTATTCACAGTCAAGCTGAAACAGGTTTTTGGTTCTGGCTAGTGTAGAATTTTTATTTCTCCAATCCATATGCCCATGCTACCTCAGCAAAATCCACTGGCACAGAGCAGCATGGTTTGTATTCTGCACCTCCATGGTGCGGCTTTGAGGGTTTCTCTCGCTCCTTTTGACTTTCTGTGGACACACACACACACAAGGAGAGGGCAAAGGCTAAAACCTCAGAGGGGCTGCTTACAGTTTCATCAATATTTCATGATTAAGAAGGTGACAGAATTCTGCTTTATTTAATAAGAATATTCCCTAGGTAGGTCCTGTTTTCCCAGCCCGCTCCTGTAATTACAAACTGTTTGTGCATTAGCTGAACAGCTTCTCTGAATTGTCCCCCCTCAAATGCTTTAAATTAAAGGGTTGACTTTTGCATTGGCCAGGCCGTTGCTTTTCTTGCAAACCTCTGACATTTTTCTTAGTTGATTATAAATGAATCAGGAAGGGAAATAAAAAAAGCATGCAAGAGAAACTGGGTGTGATGGGAGGAGATGAATTTCATCCTCCTTGAGCACAGAATGCTCCTAGGAGCAAGTGAGCATTATTCTGTAGTAGCCAAAATGTCAGAAGTGCCTTTCCAAAATGCAAGTTATAATCTTGGAGCAGTAGCAGCCACCGGCTGGATAGATGTTGGCCTGCAGAGTGGTGAGGATGGAGTTGCATAAACCACCAGCTTCAGGTTTCCATGTAAGAAACTGCAGATTTCCACAGCACCCAGAATAATGGACCAGAACCTGGCTGGCTTTCTAGGGCTGCCACAAAATAATTGTGCGAAAAGCAGGTCTCACTTATCACTCTGCTTGGTGCTTTGCAAGTTGCTGGTGTTTTACAGATAAAATGTTGGGAGTACAGCCCTGTTTTGAGCTTCCAGCTCAGAGGCTGGAAGGAGCTACAGTAAACTTCCAGGTCTTTGGTCTCTGTGCATTCCTGCAGCTCAGGCTGGGGTGGGTGCAACCCCAGTGTGAAATGGGGATGGACTGTGTCTTTGGGTCTGTTGCTAAAGCATAGGAGCATGCAACGGTGAAAATAAGGGAAAAAATGAGGGCTTAAGCCTCCTTAACACTGTCTCTCTCATCTCAGTAGATCTGTGGTAGAAGTGTGTGGTGGCTGGTCTTATTCTGGCTTACCTCCAACTCAGGATGCTTTGGGGTACAGGATGTATTAGGGACAAGCACAGGGCTTCAAGCAAGGGCTTTGAACTCCACCTGGCCATACAAAGTCATGGATTTGTGATCCCTAGCAGCCCTTGGGATTATCCTCTAGCAGGATAGGCTTTGTTAGCATCTCCGAGGGATGCTATTAGCTTAACTTGAGGTGTCCCTGTGGGAAGGCTCTGTCATTTGAATGGATATAAGGAAAAAGTTTTTACAGTGAGTGTGGTGAGGCACTGGCACAGGTTACCCATAGAGGTGGTGGATATTCCTGAAGAAATTCAAGATTAGACTAGATGGGGCTCTGAGCACCTGATGGAGCTGTGGGCGTTCCTTCTCATAGCAGGGGAGTTGGACCAGATGACCACTAAGGGCCCCTTCCAACTCAGATGATTCCATGATTCTATGATTGCAGGGGTTCCTCCCAGGCTGTCTGATTTAGTCCTCACAGTGCAGTCATGGGTTAAGTAAAGCAGTGCTTGCAGCATGGGCACAGCAGGAAAATGGCATGGGGAGTTGCAGAGGGGAATGTGGGCAGGAAGATGGAGGTAGCTGCTGCTGTCCTGCTCCTCGCATTCATCTGACTTCTTTGTTGCAGCCTCAGGAGGGCAAATTCCTCAGGAGATCAGTGATTCAGCTCCAGTGGGATCAAAGCAGCCTCATTTCCAGGGTTTGTGCCTGCTCTTTGGATTCTCTGGCACAGGGACAAAGTCAGCGTTTTTCAACACTTAGGGCATTGAAAGAGGCATCTGTTTGTATGTATATCTGTGTGTGTCTCTGTTTGGCCTCTCTCATGTCTAACACTGGCTGGGGGTCTCTACTCTTCTTTCTGCTTGGTGCTCTCCCAGCTACCTGGCTGCCTATTTTTAAGAAATACAGAGAAACCACTTTGGTTTGGGAACCCTTCGTCTCTTTTGTAGTTGGTGGGTAGTGCCCATTGGTTTCAAAAGTTATTTGGGGTGAAAACACACAAGCTGTGATTGCATAAACAGTAACTACACACACGTACACAAATAAATAAGGGAAAATAAACCAAACAATTAAAGAAAATCCAAGCTGGAATTAACTTTCCAAATCACTTTCAAGGGTCATAACTCCCCCTCCCAGTATGAGCTGAAGTGAATTCTACAGAACAGCTTTTGTCTTCCAGTAGCTCAGTATCCAAATACTTGTAGTTGGACATGTTCAGCGAATGCCATGAGCATGTGCTCTGAGTAAAGGAATGTCTGATGTGCACATTGCTGTTCATGGACTTTTCCCTCTGAGCTCTGTCCATCACAGCCATCCCTCCTTCACCTGGATTCCCTTCCCTTCCCCAGTACCACATGGAGTCAGTGTGGTGCAGCAATAGGATTTGAGCAAACAGAAATAAAAACTTATCTGTGCCATATACCCCAGAGAATATTTCAGACATCCTGAAAACATCTTCTGTAGCATAGGGACATCCCGTGATATCCTTGAATCTTACAGTCACCTTCTGAGGCAGCAGTATGTGTGGCTTGAAAGAAAGGGAAATGTTATGGCTGACAGCTGCTTACATTGAACTGGGAGTCTGGTGACACTATTTGAGGCTTCCATGCTCTCTGTGCTGCATTTTCCCCATGGTAGAATGATGTTCTGCTGCTGACCTTCTGTGAGGTGTTTGGGGTTTTCAACTGGGAAGCATTCCATGTACATTGCATGTTGCTGGGAAGAATAACAGAAAGCTTTAAGTGCAAAAGGTGATTCAAAGAGCAGCTGGGAGTTCAGCTGGCATCTGTGGGCAGCAATATTCTGAAAACCTCATGTCATTAGGTGCATACTGATGGCTCTGAAAGCTCCCACTGAGCAATAAGGAGAAGGGAGTGATCCTGGGAGGCTGCAAAGGCCTCTCCTGTCTGTACAAGTCAGGAGTTAAATCTGAACAAGGATTAGTCAAAGTTACTGCTCCAGGCACAGGAAACAGACAGCAGGTCTTTGGTGGAAGGTGTGTCATCTGAGAGTCATTAAGGTTGGAAAAGACTACTAAATTTTTCTAGTCCAACCATCAACCCGTCACCACCATGCCCTCTAACCATGTCCCTCAGCGCCACATCAGCCTTTTTTGCTGAGATCAAAAATGTACAGATGAAGTAGTCTTCAGAAACTCCATTTGATGAGCTATTCCACATACTCACGTTCAGCTCTTTTCTTGCCCCAGAATGTGAAGCTATGGAGCTAAAATACTGCTAATAATTACAATAATAGGTGCTCGGCATGGTGCTTTGTCAAGAATTTATGATTCAGGAGGGTTGTTATTGTTTTACAGCTAATTCCCCCATGTTCCTCTAGGTGCATGGATCCTTTTTGGAGATGGGAGGCTACCAGGTTCACCAAGGGTCACAGGGCTCCATGCAATGGAGATACTGAGGTGTATCTGCTGTTTCAAAGGTGATGTTCCATGCTCTTGCCTGTGCTAGAGCTTCAGCATAGATTTGCAGGCTTATTTTTAGTTCTGCTAAGAAAGTCATCTTTACAGGGTCTCTGATGTATTGGGCTCCTATCAAACTAGTGATGTGGTGAAGAGAAAGGGTGTTTGTGATCCTCAAATAGAAATGAGGAGAAGCAAAAAATGTGTGTGCATAGGGAAGGTATTCACATGACTTCTTAGGATGGCAGGCTTTCTAAGGAGTAGGGCAAGAACAATGAAGAGTGGATGTGTTTTGCAATGGCTGTACAAGGGACCTCTATTTTAGTTGGGCTGGTGAGCCCTGAAGAGGAGCAGTAGGACCTCGCTCAACCACTCAAGCTCCAGGACATGGTATAGAGGCGTGGAGAAGACTGGGAATGTCAGCAACAAGCTTTATATTTTGCTGATTTTGAAATACCAGTCATTCGTGGAGTTTTTAAAAAGGTGGTCCAGCCAGAAAGGGAGAAGTAGGAAGATCTTTTCTTAGAAAAACAATACAGCACAGCTGGAGCTGATTCAGTTCAGTTTGTGTCCAGCTCTGAAGCTGTTTGTGCTGATAATTCAGTTTGCTGTACTGATATCCACTGGAAAAGCCCCCCAAAATGCTCTCAGGAATATCAGTTCTGAGAAGAGTTGGACTTTCCCAAAAATCAGCAGTAGCTGATACAACTTGATGAGCTCCATGATAGATAGAATGGCTGTATGGGAACTGCTGAATCACAGCCTGAACCTCTGATTGATCACCTGAGGAGAGCAATGAGTCAGCCCTGGGAGCACAGGTGAAGGCAAGAGGCTCACCTTCCTAGACCCATTTAAGGGCTGACTGCCAGCAGGGAAAGATCTCTTCTGGAGATCTCCTCCTCTGAAGTTTCATACTGAGCCCAGGATATGGGTAAGCATTCTCTCTATTCTGTTTTTGGTATAATAATTGCTGAACTCTGTGGTTTATTTCCTGACTATAATATCTGTACACTCGTTGGTTATACAATGGCTTAAGTTGGAAGAGACCTCAAAGATACTACTGCCAGGGGCAGGATTGCCAGCTGCTGGATCAAGTACCAGTTCAGGCTACTTAGGGCCCCAACCTGGCCTTGAGCACCTTTGAAGATGAGGCATTCACAAACTCTCTGGGCAGAGAATGCTTCTGTAGAGTCTGGGCTGATCTGCTGTGACCTGAGGAGGTCTTTTGGATCTGAGTGTAGGAAGCTTTGTCATCCCTTTGCTTCCACTAAATTCTCAAAACAAGTTTCATCAAGAGCAGTTATTACTGCAAAAAACTGTCTGACTTGCAGTATGTTTCGTGCAGTCAAGGTCTAGGAGAAAGCTATACAGAAGACAGTAAATCCCACTTACGCTTTTTTTTCCTCTTTTTACAGATAGATGTCAGTGCCTTTGAGTGTATGCTACTTTTCAAAGTGGCTTTGTGAGCTGATAACACATTCTTCTGAGGCTACACAATACTTAGCACTGCTCTAACAATTTTTTATCTTCAAAGTGCTCTCCCCTGTGCAAACGGGAAGTCAGTCCCTTCCCTGAAGAATTTCAAATCTAAAAAGACAAAAAGGGTTGGTAGAGAACGGAGCTCAGTGAAGCAAGCTCTCAGACAGTAGTTCACTTGCCATAAACAAGTCGTTTTTGGTTAACCTGAGACTTGGTGAAATCATGCCATATTTTCAAGGTTTTCCAACCCCGAAGTATGTAAGAAAAATGCATTTGGAAAGACTGCAGTCTTGCATCTTGCTCTTTGAAAAACTAAGACTCTACATTTTGAATCAGAATTTTGTATGGGAAAGTAACTTTTTTTTTAAAAAAAAAAAGCCCATAAAAATAAAATAGAATAAAAACAACCAGAACAGACAATGAAAGAAGTATTTCATTTTGAATGAAACAAAATAATATTTTATGTTTCCTGTTCCATCCACTAAATCAAGAAAAATAAAATCAATGCTGGGAAGAGCCTTTGTAAGAGAAAAGCATTATAACTCCTCCTGCAAAATGGAGAAACTAAATGGTAGCTGGATATCATTGCACTGATTTTTATGGTTGACCTACTGGTTACCCTTGCCCTTCCCAGACCTATGTCATGCATCAAAGCCAGCTACACTATACTTGTGATTTCCTAAGTGGGGTGCCGGGATTGCAGCCTGCATTCCCTCATATTGTACAAGGAAGAACCCTTACAGGAACTGACTTGCAAAGCACTTGCTTTTCTGAGCTTCTCTTGCTTGAAGATCTCAGACAGCAGAAGGGATACAGAAGCTCTTGGAAGTTAGGAAAAATACAGGGGGATGGACATTGTGGACTAGTTTTGTGGTGTTCTCTGGCCAAGCATGGGTGAGTAGCAAACCTCGTGGATGCTGTGTTGGACAGTACTGGGATCTGAAGCATCAGCCTTCATCGCAAGAGAGCTATCAGATTTGTTATGGGCAACCTCTGGGGTGAGAGCTTAAGGAAACTCATTGTTTTAGACTCAATCTTGTAAGCATAAGTGGAAATACCACAGACAGCTGTGTTTGTTTTCTCCTTTTCTTCCAAAGTAAGGAGCCAAAACATAGTCCTGCCCATGAGGAAGGGGAATTTGGGGGATTCTCTCACAACAGAAAATCCATCTTCCATCAGCACCAGCTATGCTTGCTTGAGAGTAGTGGGTTGGACATCTCCTTGCCTTGCAGCATCCCTGCTCTGCACGCTGCGATAGTGGCTCATACTGCCAATTTACAAAAGAAGCAAAAAAAAAAAAAAAAAAAAAAAAAAAAAAAAAAAAAATCACTGTGAGTACTCTGAGCAGCCCCAGCACAAGGCCACAGCCTTAAAATAATTAGTATTGATTTGCTCCAGTAACTTGGGCCGAATGTGATAGTTCCACAAGCTACATCTGCCTAGAGGCTTTGTGCTCAAAATAACTTTCTTTTCTGTTCTCCTTCACCTCTCTTTGCTCCTTCACAGCACTGCAGAGCAGTGTTCTGTAAGGCACTATGGGGGGAATTACATTATAGACTGTGGGGTACTCAACAGTCAGAAAAATTGAGCCAGGTTGACTTAGGTTTGAGTATTAGAAACCAAAGTGCAGAAAACCACACATCTGTGGTGTCTCACAGCAAACAACCAGAATGAGTCCTGACAAAATCAGCTCCTTTACGACTTTGTTTGAGAGGGGTAAACGCCCTGCTTCCCACAGACACTAAAAAGCTGGCTGAAAGTGTTGGCAAATAACTTTTTATAAATCCCTATTGCCTACCACAGTTGCACAAACAGGAGAATAATACTCTCTGCTCTTATCTTTTTGGCATATTGTCCCTGAAGTGTAAGAATGTCTATTTGCAGTTTCCCATTAGTGTCTAGCACAGTGGGTGCAACAGTAAGTTTAATTACAATTGGGCTGAGGGAGAAAAGACAACCACAATGGGGAAAAGAGGTTTGTAACCATCACAGCTTCTCCTCCTCCTCCCCTGGTTTCCCAGAAAAGCTCAGGCAAATTCCTCATGCTTCTCTCCAGACTGAGGGGAAAGGCTTTTAAAGAAAAACTTAGGGGAGGTTGGAAGAAAATTGGTTCAATGTGTTCTGCCAGTTGGTCTCCTTATGCAGCCATTACCCTGGACGCAGGTTACCTTAAAGTTCTTCAGACACATGCAATTACTAGCCTCCAGAGAGGCTGAAATAATACATTGCACAATGTGATGTTGGGGCTCCACCTCCTTCCTCCCATAGCTGGACACCCCCACGTACCTTAATACACACCAGGGTGTCCCACAGCAAAGGTTTGGGGATATTTTTCTATTTACAAAGCCAAATAAATAAATAAATAAATAAAGCTCAAAGCTTCTAGCATAATGATATAAGTCTTTGGATGGATGTGTAATAGTTGTGTCCTGAAAAATATGTATACACAATTTTTATGCTCTTTTGGGAAACAATACTGCTCTCTGAAAGAGAGGAAAATCTATTCCCATCATTTCTTAGAAGTGCTCTGAAAAGGATGAGGGAAACCTCCCAAGCAGCTGAGGAGGAGGAAATTTGGGATAGGGAGTATTCTGACTGCAAAACTTACCACACAGATGAAAAGTTGAGCATGAGATCATAAGGGATAAAACTGCACCATCAACTAGATCCCAACTGGAAAAATAAAAGAAAGCAGAAGCTGTGTATGAGATTAACTGGTTAGGGCAGGCCAGTCTGTTTTTCACTTCAAAATAATTTTATGTCATAAAGATATGAGTAAAAGACACAAAGACACAGAAAAGGAGCAATTAGCACATCTCTATCAGTGCTATTGCCTGGAGGGACGTGGAATCATTTGTGGTTGTGTCTCCTCTGCTGCACGTGCAGAGGTCCTTTGCACACACATTGAATTCCCGTGTTTAGGATTTTCAGGTTTGTAAGTATGTCTTCTGATTCCCTTTTACTTTCATTTTTTGAACTGAGAAGCTGGAACATGAAGCTGGAACATGAGGAGATGGTGGCACTGGGGGGCATGGCTTAATGGGAGTGGTGCCAGATAGGTGATCTTAGTGGTCTTTTCCTGCCTTAATAATTCTATGGTTCTATAGTGTAGTAGATCAACCTGACCTGCTCAAGCCTCCTTCTCTTCAGAGGGACTCAGCCTCACCTTTGATCACACTTGAAATTTTGGCAGTTGTGCGGATGCCAAAATAGGAGCTGCTTTCTTGAAAATCTGGCTTATAGTGACCTGTTACAGCAAAAATGTGGAGACTGACTTTTTTGGGGGAAGTATTCAGCTTGCAGACTAAAGCACACAAATTTAGATGTCCAGCTGTCCAAGCTCCCGTTATAGTCAATGAGGTCAAGGGTGTGGTGTAGCTGTCTAAACATAGGCATCTGGTGTGGTCTTTAATACCCTTGAGTATCCAAGATACCCCTTGGGACTGGCAAGCACTACCCTATGGGAAACCTGCACCCCTCTGGAGTGTCAGCTGGAAATCTTGCAGGATACCCCAGAGCCTCTAACAATACTAGACGCTTCTACCTTTGCAAATGAATCGCTCCTTTGATCAATATTAATTAGAGTCTGGAAAAGTAGACTTCTACAGATGTTCAGCATTGAGTAAGTCTCTAGTGACAGGTAAAGAATCATCTATCTCAAAGCACAGCAAAGCTTAAGAGCGAGTCTGTTGCTCGATCCCGCAGTCAAGAGTGTATTCCTTCCTTTCGATGTCTATGCATTCACAACCCAAGGAGTGGCCCTGATTTCCATCCTGGTGACCCTCAACCCAAATTCAAATACAGTGCAAAAGTGGAGCCGGGAAACCTGTGAATTCTGGTTCCTCTGGGAGCTCATGGTTTATTCATGGGAGACAGTGATGAGGAAAGACACTGTTCAAACGGTTCCAAAGGGTTGAGAATAAGTTCATAGAATCATTAAGGTTTGAAAAGACCACTAAGGCCATCTAGTCCAGCCATTAGCCCATTCCCACCATACCCACTGGCCACATCTCCACAGTTCTGGAACTCCTCTAGGGATGGTGATTCCACCACATCCCTGGGCAGCCTGTGCCACTGCATTAACACTCTTTCTGAGCATAATTTTTTCCTAATATCCAGCCTGAACCTCCCCTGATGCAACCTGGAACCATTACCTCTCATACTGTTACTATTACCAGGGAGCAGAGGTTGAACCCCACCTCACCACAAGCTCCTTTCTGGGAGTTGTAGAGAATGGTAAGATCTCCACTGAGCCTAAATAAGGGTTAATAGGAACCAGAGCCAGCAACAAGTTAAGTGGCTGAAACCCAGAATGGCTTTGGCTCCTCAAACTCTGTAGGAGCCTAGGAGCCTCTTGTCCTGTTGTTTTTCTCTGCTACTGTCCATTTTCATTGTGTTCATATATTCCAGGTTCCAGGTGTTGGTTATGATGATTTCTTTCCTGTGGAAGCAAGCTTTTTGCTTAATTTTAAGTCTTACATAAATCAAACATCTAGGAAAGTGTATATGAATATGACCTCATTTTTCCCTCCTACCTCCCCCCACACACTTCCCCAGTTGACATGTTTGTGCAAATGTTGGAGATGAATAACGTAAATAGACTTCTTTACCAGTGATAGCTTATTAAAATAGCATGGGTGTGTGAATTCTATCACTAACCGGGAACCCTGCTGCTTACCAGTTGCAATGCCATACATGCATTATTCAGCAGCTGAAAAAGCCCATTGTTCCTGTGTTCTGGAATTAATCAGTTGAGTATGAAAATTACCTGTCACCAAAATATCATGTTTACTCAGTCCATCAAAACAGCCAGCACTGACGGTGCTTGGATTTCCTCTGCAGAGCGCTACACGCTAAAATAGTTGTTTATGAACGCAATGGAGACCTAGCGGTGTTAAGGAGAATGCAAGGAAGCAATCTTTTTCATCTGTCTGTGAGCAGGAGTTTAAAGCCTGTTGTGGAGGGAAGAAAGATGAAATGCACAGAGCGGGGAGCACCTGTGAGTTATAATTCAATCAATCTGAAATGCATAGTGTTATTGTGACAGATCTAAATCCGACTTTCAGGCTTAAGTGTTTTCCAGCTGCAGCAGAAGCATGTGAGGTCCTTGACTTCATTATTTTGCTTCCATGCAGTTTCTGAGCTGTGGTACTTTTCTTCACTGAAAGCTGTGGCCTTTCTTCCGTTTCTCTTCTCCTGGCCCTTGACCTCTTCACTACATTTGCTCCCCTTGTTGCCAAAGCAGAAGCATTTGAACATCTGTCCTTGCCTATTTTCACCACCCTGCTGTATCAGATTAAGGAGGCCCAGGGCTGAGCTATGCGGTGGTACATCTCAAAAAAGACCATTGTGGACAGTCTGATTGAACTGAGAGCCCTGCGTGCACAATAACAAAATGAAAAACAAGAAGTCTGTAAAGGAGAAGAGTG
Source organism: Centrocercus urophasianus (assembly GCF_019232065.1). NCBI lineage: Eukaryota > Metazoa > Chordata > Aves > Galliformes > Phasianidae > Centrocercus > Centrocercus urophasianus. The sequence goes on from NW_024884711.1 coordinate 42,037,912, forward strand.
CCCTATTTGGCTTTTTTTTTGGGGGGGGGGGGAGGGGGGGATTCAATTTCATTTTTACACATCATTTTCCCAACACATATATGTATGTCCTTAAACAGGATCCCAGTTCTTCATACACAAATGCATTTATTTGCTCATCTGGGAAACAGCAGGTTTGTGAGCAGGGATGAAGGATGTGGATGGTGCTGTCCCTGCTGGATATCCTGGTCCTTGCAGAGCCCCAGGGGGCGGAGGCAGATGTTCAGCAGCAAGGTGCTGCCTGCATCTTTGTCTGCAGAGGCACTCATTTCAGTCTCTTGCCTTTAATTTGCCCAGATGTTGATTTTAATTAAGCTCCTCAAGTTTCACGGTCTTTGAGATCTCTTTCACTCTGTCAATTTGTGTTGAAGCTGACAGGCAGCATGATCACAGACCTGCTTCTTCCTAAATCCAGGCTAATGTACGTGAGCAAATGTGACTATTTCCAAGCAGGGTTAATGCATTCACCTGGGGTGTGAGACATCAGCCATGTCACACGTTATCCATCTGACCTTGAATCTGGGAGTGCCATATGCTCGCTGATGCTGGTAGCAATTTTTTTCCCCTCGTTCACTTCAGTGGGTGTCTGATCAGGGTCTTAATCTGTGTGTGCCTGTAATCCCAATCAGCAAATGGGCACTCTTCACTTTATTTAAAATACAAGCTTCTCATGATTGTCCTTTGTGCAAATTCCAGGACAATGTGGGGGTGGATGCCACTTTCTGGATCACCTGTTCCCAATAATGAAGACAAAGCCTTGCCACCCACCCCTTAGGGATGCTCCTATTGGGGGTTTTCAGAGCATGCCCATGTCTTACAATTGTAGTAGCGTGCCTCCATGGCCATGTCTTACAGTTGTATACCTAGTGTGTCCAAGGCAGAGAGCATAACCCAGGGAATAAGTTGGCCTTGTTCAGTGGGACATACCTCCTCTAGCACTCAAGCAACTATCTCCATCTTTGTCTTTTCTGAGCGTGATCAATCTTTGCAAGAATGTTTTAAGAATATTCTCTTTAAATTTCCCATGGAGAAAAATAGTTAATTTTGCTGGAGGAAACCTAGAGAATATTAGTGGCTTTAAAAAGTACTGAAAGAAAAGAGAGAGAATGATGACAATACCAAAAATTCCAATTAACACTTTTGGAAAAAAATCTGTTCTCCTCAGATGTGTTTCTCTGATCTTTTGACTGAGACCTGTGTCGTGGGTCTGAATGCTGGTATCTCTGCTCTTTCCATATACAGTGTGTCCCTGGCCTGGTTATTTGAATTCCCTAAGCCAGAAACTGCTTCATTCATTGCAGATATGTCAGCTCTGCTCCAGGCTCTGTAATAATAACTCTTTCACTTCAGCTGATGAGATCTAGATATCAATCTTGCTGAGGTCACCAAAGGAAAAAAAAATGAGCTTGGTCACTTCTCCATTGAAGATTCAACATGAGCCATTTATCTTCACCTAGGGGGTCTTGTTTTATCTGAATTGCACAAAAAAAAAAAAAAAAAAAAAAAAAACCTCCTTGACAACATTCATTTTTGGTACCTACAATGTCATAGGGATGAAGTAGCAAAAAGCGTCTCGCTTTATTAATGCCAATCGTGTCTGTTAGAAAGAAGCTATGAGTCTGACCTGAGCTCTCCTCAAATGCAAAGAACAAAATCCCAGTACCCAGAGATGTTACACAGAGCCTGTAACAGCCTTTTCTCTGGTGCTTGCTAATACTGAGCGGAGAAAACGGAGTAAATGAATTCAAGTCTGTTTATCCCCATCTGGTTAGATGATGTGTTATTGGCAGGCCTGGCTGAATTTGCTTTGTGTGGCACCTTATACAAGACACCTAAGGCATATGTCTTCCAGATAAAAGCCAAGTCCCCTGATTAAAGGGTCGAAGCAGAGTGCTGACAGTAGGAAGATGAAGCAAGCTGTTACTGAGCTCTGCAGAGGGATGGGAGTGGAGATTTCAGAGCAAGACAGTGAAAAGCTGAGAAAAGATGCATTTCTTCCAGGCAGAGATACACACACTGCTGAATGAGACTCAAAATCCTACCTCCATTCACCTCCAAAATACAAACCAGAGAGAAACTCCCAGCAGGGCGCAAGTTTGAACATAGGGAAGCTGTGGGGCAGTGCTGTGCTGCACCCCTGAAGTGGGTCCTATGGATGTCACCAGGTCCACCAGTTGTCTCCACCACCACCTTTCCATCCTTCCTCACTCCCATCCTCAGGCAAGCTGTGAGGAATGCAGGTCATGAGCACATGGGATTTGGACTGACCCAAGAAAGGCACCAACCATCATTAGATGGCTGCCAAGCTGGACCAGCACAAGTGTTGGGGACCAAGGGCATCCCTATCATTTCTCCTTCTCCAGTCTGTATTGTCTATTCCTGCAAGGTTTTGCTATTATGTCTCCCCTAGGAACAGCTTTGAGTACCTTCTGGATGTACAGAGCTGAACTTTTCCTGGGGGAGCAGTTTCCATCTCCATGGGCAGCCCTCAGCCCATCCCACTAAGAGTGGCTCCATGCCTGGGGAGCGGCTTTTGGTGCACTGTGTAAGAGGCTGGTGTACAGCATCCCCAAAGCAAAGATTAATTAATGAGTGTTTGCACAGCACTTCAAAGGTGTGAAGAGCCATATAGACGTTGCTAAGTATCATTGTTAATTATGATTAGGTGCAATATTTTAATACACCAATATTGCGTAGTAAATAGTGTGAAAAGCAAGAGCTGAAGATCAGCAGCTGCTGCCATTTTATCCTTACATCTGGAGATACACTGACCTAGTGGACACAAGGAGGTCTGGGGGTCCAAAGGGTGTGCATAGTAGGTGTCGGAAGCCAAAAAGTTGTTTAGGTGTTAACCACCCTGGCACAGACTGTTTGTAAGGAGTGGAAAGAAGGCAGAGCAAAATGGTGTTTTGAAGCAAAACAAAACAATACAGCACATAGGAGAATCTAGCAGCTGAATGAACATAATTTCGGCGGCCCATTTTAAGGAAACCACCACCTCACCAGCCTTCACACCTCACCAACAGCAATGCTTCTGCCAAATGCATGTTTTTCAATAGCAAGTTTTATATTTTTGAGTGCTAAAAAGGGTGACACCAGCCCGAGGACTGTCCCCAAGCAGCCACTTATAGGTTTTCCCTTCTGTCTGGGGAATGCATGCTGTTCATTGCAGGGGAGTTGGTCTAGATGATCTTAAAGAGTCCTGTCCAACAGAAACAATTGTATGATTCTATGTTTCTACAGTTTCCACCCTGGGTGCCCATGCCAATGTTCCTCGTGGTTCTCCAGCTGGGAGGACAGGGACAGACTTGGGAGGTCAGCACTCAGCTACCTGGGTTTGGGTTTGCCTGCAGACTTTAGGGTTTGTGCATCCACCCATCAATCACCTCAAAAAGGGGAATGCTGCTCACCACCTTCACCTCCCCTCCACCTCCATCTGCCTCAGTGCTCAGCAAAGGAGCTGTAAATCCAAGGATTAAGTTCTTGAGCCAACACATCTGACAGACTTGTGGTGTTAGGCAAAACCCTGCTAAAGTCAAACAGCTGAATATTCCTCAGGCTGGGGTCCTGCTTTCTCAGTTCTTCACTTTCCTTACCTGTAGGGCTGAGGGACAGTAATTTCCATTATGAAACAGGCTGAGACGTATGGCTGTAGGGCCTAGAGCCAACTGGAGTTAACTTTTATTAAATGGATTCTGAAGGCCAGGAGGACTGATGTGATCGATATGTCTTCTCCACATAACCTACTTCTGCACAATTTTGTACTGATCCTTTAACTCCTGTTTTAGGTCTGACATATTGTTTTAACCTGTGCCTTCATCCACACTGTGGACCTCCCAAAGAATGGATCTGGCACTTGGTGCTGTTGATACAAGGCTTGATGCAAGGGTGAGTTTGTTCATATTTGTAAGGGGCTATAATTTGATGGCTGAAGTGGTGTATGAATGCTATCAAAATTCAGATTTGCCATAGAAAAGAGAAAAGGGGAATTGGTACACAATGAATCTACTTAACATACATAGAGGGAAACTTGCAGGGAGCAAGCTGCTCTGCTTCCTCTCCTTTCTGTCGCTCATGCCTTATTAATAATGCTTGTGATGTTAATTTTCCTCTCACATAAATGACAAATACAAAGGTCTGACTTATATTGTTCTTGCAATACAAAGATATATACACAGCCTCGGAGAGAAACTCTGATCATTCCTTCCCCCTGGTAAACGTAAATATTCAATAATTAATATTGAATTTTTGGAAGGCTGATCTGTTCTCTTGATCTCTACAGCAGCCTGTTGACCCTGTCAAGTGTTATAGGCAGCACGATATTGAAAACAGGGCCTGGTCTGTAGCTGAATGTACCGAGTGAAGCTATTCAATCTCAGTCAGAAGGTGATCTATTAACCAGCTCAGAGCTGTCATCACTGCATTACTGCCTTGCTGAAGAAGCAGCACTCTGACTACACCCCTCAAGCAGTGATTTGGGAATTTCTTGTCCTGTATCTGTTCATGGGAGTCCTTAATCTTTCCCATTCCAGCTCAGAGAGTTCTTGACCAAGCCAGTGTGGGGTGGCAGGAGAGCATGGGCTTCCTGAGCTATGCCCACTCCTGCCCCAGTGCTGCTGAGTACCTTTGGGACTCAAGAGCATCACTGTCAAAACAGCCATGGAGTAGGAAGACAGAGAAATGAAAGGAAGGAACAGATTCCAAAACATGCTATTTTGAGGATAAACATTAAAAAAATAATAATCCAAAGATCCAGCACAACAAAATTCCTCCCTGGACTCCCTAGGGACTTCATCTCCTTCCTTGCTTGACCTCTCATAACACTGCTAAACTATAAATAAACTTGTGATAGTTATGACACGAGCCAGGCTGCCAAAGCAGCGTGGAAAGGGGATGGAAATGCTATGAGTGACCTCTGCTATCTGAAGTGCTACTTCACAGTATTTCTTCCTAGTGAACAAGAGGAGGGGAAGAACAGACCCAAACAGGTGAAAAATGTCTTTTTATTCTGTTCCTTCAAATTCATCCCCTTCTTTAAACTGCTTTAAAATGTATAGGTGCTTTTCTGCCTGTAAATAAATTGCTATTTTGTGCAATAAACATGTAAATTAGACTATTGAGCATCTTAGATACAAAGTATTTCCTTTCTGGTACCATAAATATTGCAGTGTTGCCCCTGTCTGCGTCAGCAAAGTTTCTGTCTCGTAATCAAGACATAGGAAGAATCATTCTCACAAAAGCATACCTTGTTCCCCAAAAATGTTCTGTTGTATGTTACCAGTCAATCCTTTAAGAGTCTGTAGGCAGACCCTTCCTGCAATGAATCGGTGTCATTCCACTAAAGTCAACGGAGATTATATAAATTGAGGGTCTGACTCCATGTGTGTGTCTCCCACTCCCTTATGCATGGTGTGTTTTAATCAGCTGAAGCAGAGAGCTTACTGTATAACCTATTTGAGGAAGGAGAAAAAATAACATTAGAGAAGTGCTCTTCTTTATCTAGGGCATGGATTTTCTGTTTGAAGCCTGGGATTGCAATGATGACTGAAAAACAGCTTGCTGGCGAATGTTTGCGGGTCTGTTTGCAACTGAGAAGAATGATATTCTTTTAAATATTCTAAATAAATTTTCAAGGCTTGCTTCTTTATAGAGTGTATTCTGGTGGTGGCATCTCTGACCGCAGGAACACTACTTGTATGATGCTGTGCTCCGGAGTTCTGCGTTCTGACCCATTACTGCATCAAAAATGAAGAGATTGAATTTAGTTCCAATAAAATTGCATTAAGCTTGCAATAGATGTTTTTTATTTACAATTGGATATGGCAGCTCCCTTCTACACAAAAGAACAAATTACAGTGTTTCCAACAAAAACCTCTGGAGGTCCTATTTGTGACCTTGCCTCTAGAGCTTCTAACAATGTCCTATTGAATTAGGTTCCTATTTCTTTATCAAACATTCCTTCCAACTAGTATTGATGAGTAATTATGGATTGGCAACACTTAAATCTTTCTCGTGCAATGGGAGCTAGATGGTCCAAACCATCACTGAGATGATCTTTCTTTTGCAAAAAGATGATGTTTGGTAGAGCTTGATATTTATCCATTACTATAAAAGGTGGACATTTTGAACACATTCTTGCTTTTGTAGCTGAGCATCATAATTACAAGTAGACATGACTTGAATTTTTCTATGAGTATTTAACATCCTGTGTTCAGCAAATTTTCCAGAAAACAATTTACAGGAGTTTAATTTTAAAACTGTTTGCTCTGCCCATCTATTACTTCCATTGGGTGGTTCCATCAGGTTGGATATCAGGAAACAGCTCTTCTCAGAAAGAGTGGTGATGCAGGGTCGCATGCTGCCCAGGGAGGTGGTGGAGTCATTGTCCCTGGAGGTGTTCAGGAAACGTGGAGATGTGGCACTGAGAGATGTGGTCAGTGGCATGGTGGGATGGGCTGGTGGTTGGACTAGATGATCTTAGAGATCTTTTCCAACCTTAATGATTCTATGATTGGCTGCTATGCATTTAAAAGAAAACAATACTATGCTGAACTGTGAGCTATTGAATAATGAATTCTGTTATTTTATCCTGGCACAGATTTAGGAGCATTCTGAACATTGCATTTATTTTTTGAATGCCTGAAGTTGTAGCTCTACTTGTTTGCAAAGAACAAGCAAAGCAATTCTACAAAATTCCAGGAATCAAATTCATGCTGTTTTGTTTATACTTATTTACCAAATCTGTTTCCATTTTCTGACTAGCTCTCATTGTAACTAGAGTTTATCAACATTTTTCAAATACCAACATTTCAGTGCAACAGATTTGTTTGGGGGGAAGAAGAGGAAATGTTCATTTCATTCCAAAAAAGAAGACTACTTATGAGTCAAATTGTTCCATCTGATTTCTATAAAACTCTATTTTCAATTATTATTTCACACATCTCGCAGGTTTCTGGGCAGAATCGGATAGTTTTTAAGACATTTCTAAGAGGCCCCTTAAGCTGTTGAACAACTGCAAATTTCACTCTTTTCTGTTCATCAGAATGATGTTTCTTGAGTTTCCCTATGTAGGACAAGCGTTTCATTTCTTTTCACATCTTTAGTGCTTCCAAGTTTGATTATTATTTATTGTGAAATTATCTGGAGTTGTAAACTTACATGGATGCCCTGAGGGCTTTTAGAGAAACAATACAGAAAGGATCAGAACAAAATCAATATATTTTTCTCACTGCTTGGAAGGTGATACGTCATGTTATCAGCTTTACTTCTTATCCTGACCTGTTTCCCTACCTGATTGCAATCACTGATGTACATGGTACGAACAACCTGTGGCACAGGCTTGTCTATAATTTCTCATTCTTATTGAATCCAGTAAATGCCAAAGACTGTGAATGAGCTTTTGTGAAGTGGTACCTGACTTACAGCCGTGGTAGGTGTAGAAGTGAGCCTGGCCCTTATGGCTGGGACTGCTGATCTCTAGCATTACTGATTATTTAATATCAAACATTTCATGTCTGAAATAAGTTTGCCGGTAGTTTGACTTAACAAGTACGGTCTGTACAGCCCACATACTTTTAAAATAATTATTTTCCTCCCACAGCTATTAGTGAAAACTGTGACATCTTCCCCTTGTTCACAGTGATATGTCATCTCTGCTGCAGCACCAGATGGTCCAGGAAAATGAGCAGGAGAAATAAGCGTGTCTATTTTCCCCTTCCTTAACACGGCAAGAAAATAAATGTGAAATAAAGAATGTGTTACCTGTGCTAGGATAAAGCCTCCAGACATGATGGCTCTCTCTGCCAATTTCCTGCTCTGTCCTCTCCATCAGTGCTGCTGTTGCTGGCAGGTGAACTACATCAATAGATTTGTCCTTTTTCCAAGCCTGCCTTCCTTGAGATTCAGATGCAGGAAACACAACCCAGCCATTGTTTTTTGTCAAAGATTGTTGTATATCATATATCCCACCTGACCCAGCCATGACTGAAGTCTTCTGTTGGAATTTGGAAAACTAACTTTGATTCCACTATGGGGATCCCAAATGACCTTAAATTGTGTTCATGCCTTGTGCTCCTCCAGTTGCAGAAGACAACGATTCTCATTTTTCTTCTTGCTTATTTAGAGACAGGGAATAGGTATGACACTGGAGTCAGGTAGCCAGGTAAGAGTGAGAACTCTTCCCATGCCTAAAAAGCATTTTGTACACTCACACCTGTGAAACAAAACTTGGAAATGTTGGAACACAGTGAAAGAAACTCTACTTACATGTGCGGGCAGCAGACATAGTAGTTGTGAGGTTTGTGCCATTACCAGACTAAGAAGTGATGCCATGCCATCCGTGACTTTTCTTTGCCTGAAAACTGAAGATGGCAGTAAGTCCTAGCAAATATCCTCTGGTTTTTACTGGATTAATAACAGAAGGCCTTTTACTGAACCTCACTGCCTTGCCTTGAGGGTTGAAGACCTTCTTTTCCAGGGGTGCTCGATGAGCATTCTCCAGTCTCATATACCACCCAACTAGGAGCGTCTGGAGATTTGGTGTCACCTGCTGAAGTGTTCCCAGGTCCAGATTTACTTTTATTCAGTTTGAGTACACAGGAATGAAGGAGAAAAGAAAGGGGAGCTGATGGCCTTCCTGGTTCTCCTGCAACCGGGGTTTCCTCATGCACTGAAAACATTTCACACACAACTCCCTTGCAAGAAGCTTGTCACCCAGGTTGGAGCAAGAGTGAATTAAAGGCAACTTGGACATTAGCTCCACATAGCACCTTCCCTTTCACTATGTCTTTCCTTTCAGCTTGAGCTAGAGTAACTAAATCAGCCTATAATCCAAACTTTCTTAACACTACTGCCTTAAATCACCACCCCAGCTAGCTAACTTTGCTAGGTGCAACCACGTCTTTCATGGTAGACGTGTCCTTTGTGTCCTGGCAGAGGTTCCAGTCTCTCACTTTGATTTGCTTGCATTGGACGTAACAACATCCATGAAGATATGAACATGAAATTCAGCTGTGAATAGTCTGGCCTCTTGTTTTAGTTTGCTGCCTGCTCATCGAAATGTTTGTTAATCCTCAAGTTATCTTTAACTTCTGCACCAGTGATTACATGTGTCAGAGTTTCCTAATACATGTTTCTTATTCTCTCCCTTGAAAGCCCTGTCATTTATCAGATAATAGAAACAGTATGACTGAAATGAACTGCAACCCAATATGGATATAAAATATTCTGGGTGAGCATCTTATGAAGAAAAAGGTCCTGAACTTCCTCCAGTGATAGCTTGACAAAAAAATAGGAATAAAGAGCTGTTTTCCAAAAGCACAGATTGGGTCATAAGTATTTTCTGGCCCAAATTACAGCTGTTTATTTCTTCTCACAGCCGCCCATCACAAGTGGTTTGAGCACTCACCCATAGTTCTTATTCTTGGCAAAATGCCATGCTTCCATTTTCTTTTCATTACTGACCTACAATAAATTGTACTGATGTCCCAAATGCAAAAATCTCACCAGTCCATTATCAGTCCCTCGAGCCATCCTTTTACATGTAGTTAAACTTGGATCTCTCGCATCTCCGAGGCCTCTCTCATTTTCAGACCATTTTCCATTTAGATTGACTGAAGCTCTGAAAGGCTAAATGACTTGGCCAGGGTCATCGAGTGAGTATGTGGCTGAGCAAGAGATCCCCTATGCATGATGACACCTATAACCTTCTCCCCAACCCAAGCCCCCAGCCCCAAGTCCTCAAGCAGTATAAAAGGATTTTATAGGCAAAACATCAGCTCACGGCAAATTGCAGATCCTTAAATAGAGGGGTTTATAATGGAAATACTAAGAGAAATCTGACTGTAGCAGTGGAATAGTAGTAATGCATTACTTATTCCATTAATGGCTGTGTTCTTAATAGAAACAGGTTCATTACATGGTAAGGAGCAAAGTTTGCATTAAATAGAAACATCATTTGGTGTTTTATTGATTAAAAGGAGATTAGATTTCCATGATGTTCTTTAGCAAATAGGATGCCTCGGAGGAAATGTATATATTTATATTATAAGGAGGAGGGTTTTATTACAGCATAATGGAAAGAAAATGTATCTCATAATGATAGTTTATATCACACAAGGGATCTGATAACTAAAAGTTTAACTCTTAACCTAGCATTGGCCCTGAAGTCTGTATTAATGGAAAAGTAAGGTTTTCTGTTGGATAGCCTATTGTTACTGCTGCATGTGACAGCAAGGTTAGACCCTCTCAACTTGACTAAAAGGCACAATCAAATCTGTCCCTGAAGACTGCAAAACTGGCTTACGTGGAAGGGGAGAACAGAGAGGGCAAATTACTACACTGAAATATTGGCATCAGCAGAAACATAATCATCTCCAATCAAAGAGTATGTGGTGTACCCTTGTTTCTCCCTGGATCCTTAATGGTATAAATATCAGCAATGCTAATTACACACCAACTAGTTCTTTCATGTGCCTCACACACACATGTGGCTTAGAAAATGTGTCATTAATAAGTGTCAGGGGCAGTGGGGGAGGGGCTGAATTTCAGCTGCATAAGAGCCACCCTTCCCTCATTGCAAAGGATTTAACTGCTGATACCATGGTGCTAATGTGAATGTCTGGATAGGTAGCCTTACTTGAAAACAAACACCTTTGTCACCCAGGTTGGAGCAAGAGTGAATTAAAGGCAACTTGGACATTAGCTCCACATAGCACCTTCCCTTTCACTATGTCTTTCCTTTCAGCTTGAGCTAGAGTAACTAAATCAGCCTATAATGCAAACTTTCTTAACACTACTGCCTTAAATCACCACCCCAGCTAGCTAACTTTGCAAGGTGCAACCACATTTTCCATGGTAGACATGTCTTTCACGTCCTGGCAGAGGTTCCAGTCTCTCACTTTGATTTGCTTGCATGGGACGTAACAGCGTCCCACTGTGCATGTCCAGTTTTAGCAGAGACACTCCAGGCGATAATGTTTAAATGAATACCCCAAAGTGGTTGGGCTACCTGAAATAATACTCCTTTTCCTTCATGTGTGTCCTCCCTGAGATCATGTCCCTATATGTCTTCATTCACAGGTATGTGGCTTGAGCAAAAACCCACTGCTGTTCTGGCTGCCAAGAATCAAATCCATCAGGTCAGTCAACAGTTAATGGTAAAGCTCCCATTAACTTCAATGAGACCTAAATAATTCTGAGGAGTTCAGTTAATGTTAATAGATGTCTAATGCCAGTAACTAACAATATACCTTTAACAAGCTAGTAATTTCTTGACAGATGTTGGACTAGTAAATATTCCAGTGGTCTTTGTTGATAGATGTTTGACAGCTTTGGAAAAATGTCTCTCAAGGCAAAGAAAAATGGCTTTCCACCAGCCGCCCTGCAGATGGTCAGGTTTTACAACTTGGCTGTATTTTGATGCCCTTTTTTTACTTTTTACTATGGCTGAAATATGCAAGATAGGAAGGAAATACAGAAAATGTAGTTTGGTTGGCTCTACCATTCAGCCAGAACACAATATTATGGTTCCTAAGTGCTTACTGGCAAGTATGGTCTGTTCATTTCTAGTCTCTATTTTTTTTTCTCTAAGGGCCTGAAAAATAGGGCTGAGGATTCCAGTGCCTTAATTTGAGCTTTTTCCAGGCAGCAGGCAGCAGCCCTAACTACTCTTTCACCAAGTGAAAAAATCAGGAAATTAGGAAAAAAATTATTCTCAGAAAATCTTGTGATACATTGGAACAGGCCGTCCAGGAAGGCGGTAGAGTTACCATTCCTAGACATGTTCAAGAACTGAAGAGATGTGGCACTGAGGGCTGTGAGTTAGTGGGTGTGGTGGGACGGGTTGATGGTTGGGCTAGATGATCTTAGTGGTCTTTTCCCACCTTTATGATTCTATAATTCTGTGATTCGAAGTGATGTGTGTAAGGCTCCAGCTGTCTGGAGATACAACATTTCAGTGTTTCCAGGTGGGTGCAAGGTGTGAGGTCGGAAAAAAAGACTATTTTAGAGGTCTCCCAGGTCTTTAATATCTTTACATGAGAAGTGTTTCTTGCTGTGATGTTCATAATCCTTGAATCTAGAAAAGAGGCAAATCTGTTCAGAAAGATCTGCTTCAGTGTGAAGATAGCCTGGAAAAGCAAGTAAGATGGGAGCTGCGCTGATCTTTCAACTGGAAATACATACTTCATCCACTGCCTCCTATGGCCCAACTCTGTGTGTTGTCCATGTGCGCCACAAACAAGTTTTCAAAAGCTACACAGGATCACATGGGATGTAATCCAGCTGGTCTGCAGGTCATGACAACTGTAATAGGAGCGTGGAATAAGACAATTGCAGCTCTGGTAGATAGTGAGGCATTTCCAGATAAGAATGACAAAGTTTTGAACAATTTATGAAGCATTTTAATTTCTGCACAGAAATCAAGACGCTTCCATAAAAGGGCCTAAGGAGATGAAGAAGTTTGAATCTGTTTTAGACATAATTAGAGGTGAAGGTTGTTCCCAAGTTTTCACCCAAGGATCATAGTTTTCACCTGTGCCACACCTGAACTATGAGATCAGTGCTGCTTTCAGCCACCCTTTGTACTTGCCTACCTTTGACATGTAACATGCATGGGAAATCTCCTTCACTCACAGAAAGCTTGTTCACTAATCTCAAAGGGCAGATCTGGAAAAAACTGTTTCTATAGCCGTGTCTACCTCCTGCCTGGCAGCCTGCCTTATGCTGCCTGGCATGAGCTCTACCTCCTGGGAAAGAGCAAAGCTCCCAATACTTACTGGTTTTATAGCAACAAGGCATAACAATGATATTTATATAGTCCAGCTTGGACATGATTCAGCTTAAAGCATGCTTTAAGGACTTTTTTCAAGGAAACCATTTTCATTTGGGTAATATTGAAAGTCTGCTCAGTGCATTTCATGGTGCTAGACCTGGACAGGAAGATGGCTGATTCGATGTGTCTATGAATTCCGTGTGTTCACGAATCTACTGGGAAAATGCCAAATAACTTCCTGATCCAAACTTACCTGAAGATAAATGCTGCTAACAGTGTGCAAGAAGGCCCTGGCCTTGTTTTTTAGGGGTTTGTCTGGCACGGGAGTAGGGAATTGGCTGGAACAGGGGCAGAGGTCAACAGCACAGGATGCATCTCTGGTGCTTCTTCATTAGTGCCCCAAATTGGCCACCACTGAGGCTGTGGCCATGGCTGTAGAACTCACAGCTATATTTCAACAAAGGAGAGGATTTTGTTATGATAGGGATCAGGCAGAGCAGAGAGGTGCAGTTTGCCCAGGGTAGGGGTCTCTGACTGAACTAGTCACCCAAGGCTTACTCTATCACCAATGGAGAAAAATTGGTGTGATTTATCTAGCCCTAAGGCTGTCCATTGTAGGATGAGCCAAACTGCACAATAAAAGTGTCTGCTTCGCTGCAGGGATATGGAGGAGTCAGGCTGTTCGGCTCCGATGGAGACATTCACACTGCCAGGGCTAACATGGGTCAGACGAATCTCTCCCACCAGGCTTTGGACACTCATCTTACTCAGATGGCTGTTAATGTGCTGGCTGGACCCAGCAGTGTCAGCGCAAGCCAATGATGATGCTTTGCAATGTGTCACTCACTTCTTTGAGAGCTGTGCTCTTTGCAATACTGACTGGAGATGATTCCAGCAAGTTAGATTTTTCATTTGTTGATTTCCACTGCATCAGAAATATAGCAGTAAAATACAACTTTTTCTTATTGTGTTTATTTTTGCAGCATGAAGTATAAGTAGTTACCCTGCAAGCTGTTGCTGAAAGTAATCCTCATATGCTGTGCAGATAAAAATGAGTATTAGGTGGGATTGGTTGAGATGCAGAGAAGAAAAAAAAAACATGTTTAAAGACCTAATGCTTATGTCTGTGCTCACAAGTAAAACAAAACCAGAGCCTGGTCTGATCTGGAAAGCCATTGGCATCTCATGGCTCATGCTTATGCAGCTAAACTCTCTCTTACAGACAGAAATTGGCAATTCCCTACAGCTTCCTGAAAGGATGTTGTAATGAGATGGGAAATAGCCTCTTTTCCCAGGTAACAGCGCCAGGACAAGAGGTGATGGCCTCAAGCTGAGCAAGGGGAGGTTCAGGTTGGATATTAGGAAAAAATTATTCTCAGATGCAGTTGCACAGGCTGCCCAGAGGGGTTGTGTCACTGTCACTGGAGGTGTTCCAGACCATGGAGATGTGGCACCGAGGGTTGTGGTCAATGGGCATGGTGGGAGGGTTGGGGTTGGACTTGGTGATCTTAGAAGTCTTTTCTAACCTTCATGATTCCATGATTCTAACTGGGGTATGAGATATTTTACCCAAACTTTCCTGACCATCCGTGAGCACTGGAGACGCTTTTGGTGACAATTCCATGGTTCTGCAGGAGTGTCAGTCTTCACAGTTCAGCTGAATTAATGTGGTAATCAATATCTGTGAAGCTTTATATCTGGCCTCTGACTGATATTTTAAAGAACATAATTTTGTCATCATGCTTATTGCTAATAACAGTGACAAATAGTGACAGTTATAATATCTTGTGAGTAGCTGGCATGGAACAGAGACACTGCAGATGGGAATTAGTCCATTTCCAAAGCAACAACTCCAAAGATGACAAGTAGGCATCAGAGAAGAGGATGAAGGCACCTGTAACTTGTCGATGCTGAAAAATAGTAAGGAGAGATTGTCTGAAGAAGTGAGATTTAAAGACAGATTTGGATGTGTGAAGATAGAGGCCCAGATTCTCAACTCTTCCCAGCTGCTCTCAAGATACAACACAGCAATAAAATTAGGATCTGAAGTTCTGGATGGCACAGAACTGAGAGATCTCTGTTTTCCTTTGATGCTCTTCCTAATCACTTCAGAAGGATAAAGCCAGCAGCCCTACTTGCTTTAGGATCAATTTCTGACTGATTTGAGTTGGAAGTTGGAAGAGCACATAGTCATTGTATATATAAGATAGTCTTGTCTATCTACTAGAATATTTCAGTGGACCACAGTGGGCCCAGGGAACTTGCTGCTGCAAAATGATGGTTTGTACAGCAAAACAAAGATGAGAATGGGAAAATGTAGAATTGAGAAGATCTAAATATTTACAGAGAAGTGGAGAAAAAGGAAAGATGAGATCAGAGTCACTATAGAAGGAACAAACTGTATTTTCCCTGTCCCCTTACTGCATCTGCTAACTAACACATTCTCTCTCTCCTTTTCTCACTTTCATTTTCTGCACAACTCAATGATGAAACTGCTCATGACTTTATTTTTGGCATTCCAATGTCTGTGTCCACATGAATTTTACTCATCTGTATATCTCAAACGAATGAGATATGAAATGTAATTAAGCAAGCAAATTAAATTAGCGTGATTTGTCCTGTCCTTGTTCTTTGCCTCAAGTCCATCTCTTACACGTTTCCATGAATTATAGTTTCTGTGGGGAAGGAGATTGAAGGCCTAAAGAGAATAATGTGTTAAAATTAGCATGGTGCTGAGACGAGATCCTTGATTTAGGCGCATCTCACATTAATGGCATTAAAAGGTCAAGCTCCATCACACCTTTTGAGCAGCAACAATTTCTGGGCTATACTTACTTGAGAGAAGAGATGAATGAGGAGAGATGAAGGTGTGCAAAGTATCTACTCAGTTTCCTCCAATGTATGTTCTTGCAGCTCAGCCCTGTACTTCAGCCACCATGTGAATGGTCAGGTTGGGTGAGTAAAGCAGAGGAATGGTGGCATGACTCAACACACCTCTTGGACTTTGAGGTGCAGAGAGAAACTTCAGGTGAATTTCATCGCACTTGGAGTGGGAAAGTTACTCTTGATGTTTTCCCTTCACTTCCACTCCACTTCTGTCTAATATCTGTGCTTTAGTCAAGTTCGTGGCAAATCTACACAATCTGAGCTCTCTCCACTTAAATCCTTTTCCTTTTTTCTACATCCTTCTCAGCTCTCAGCCTTCTCTAAGACATGATGGTTTCTTGCTGTACAGTGCCATCACTGAATTACACATAATGCCAGGTACTGTTCTCCTCCAGCTTTTGAGTTCATCCTGTAAGCTATGTGAAATCTATTAGATGTACAGTCCTCACTGACCTGTTATTATTAAGGAAATGTTATTAACTTAATCTAGATTACATAAAGAAGTAAGAGTTGTTCCTGGTTCTCTTCCTACTATGCTTAAAGCTGATTTTCCCCTTTACAACTCTATTTTCCTGTACATCAGTGTTGCTTTTTCCAATCTTGATGCTTCAGGAGGGATCACACAAGAACTAAGTTTAGTGGCCTGACTCTGCAGAGAGAGGAGGAACACATCTTTGGATGGAGGTGTGTGTGCTTCTCCTCCTGCTGCCTCTAAACATTAGGGGTATTTACTTCGAATGGGTTCCAATATATGCTTTTACTTTCAGCCCTGTCTGCGCTTAGTGCCCCTGGTCCTGGGACAGAGACAGATGTTAAGGTGCTCAGTGCTGGAAAAGAGGAAAATTTGTCTGTCTCTAACCACTTCTGGTAGCTGTAACCCAATGTGCTGCTGTCTGACAAGCTCATTAACCACTTTACATATTGGCTCTTACCTCCTCCTGAAGAACTTCCCTCTAGGGCTCTCGCTGTGCATTAGCTTTAGCACTGCTTTTGTGATGGGAATTAAGCAGCTCAGACAGCAATGTGAAGTGTCCTCTTGGGGAGTGCTTTAAATGAGTCACAACACCCAAGCATGGCCAAGAAGTGGATGCCCTTCTGTTTGACATCAGAGAGAAACAGGAGGAACAGCATAACAGCCACCATGAACAGAGCCCAGGCAACCAGGAGCTGTTAACTTTCATGGCTGGAGAAAGATGCTTTAGTCTGAGTTGTTTGAAAGCCACAGGCAATACCAGAATGGAGGGAATACTCCTGAGCAGAGTGAGCACAATTATTAGGAGAAAGCATGAAGTAACATTTAATCCTCAGTGTATGCAACTCCATCCTCTTCTTCATCATCCTACCCAGAGAATGGGTACCCCAGAGAACTTAGCTCGGGATCCAGTTTGTCCAGAGAGGTGGTAGATGCCTTGTCTCTGGAGACATTCAAGGTCAGGCTGGATGGAGCTCCTGGTGGAGCTGCAGGTGTGCCTGTTCCTTGCAGGGAAGTTGAACCAGATCCTTTAATAGTCCCTTCCAAGTCAAATGATTCTATCCTTCTATGACTGTATTTTTCATTTGGTGCTCACAGGTACTTGGCCATATGGAACGCATCTAACATAGCACTTAAATGATGGCAGAGGATGCAGAACTCTTTTCTTCTGCAAGCAAAAACAGCAAAACTCCTCAGTGAAATAGGACCAAGCATTACAGTGTTGGCTTCCTTAAAGCTTCTAGAGGTCTAGTTCACCTGATTTACTGGACACAGTGACAATGAGAAACTCTAGTCTGGTCTCCTATCCTTTGCCAAGGACACAGTGATCCCTTTATTTCCCAACCAAGCTTCCTGCCACAGCCACTGTAGGGGTTGTTTGTTCATCCCAGTGGGTCTGTTGTGTTACCCCACATCAGAGCAGTCTTCATGTTGGCTTACCATCCCAAAACAGTGCAGTGGACCTTCTGGGCTGTACTGCCAACTCCATAGCACTCATGGAACCATAGAATAATGGAATTGTTTGAGTAGGAGGGGACCCTTAAAGGTCACCTGGTTCAGTTTCCCTACAATGAACTGGGACATCCACAGCTTGATCAGATGCTCAGAGCCCAGTCAACTTTCTCCATTACATTTAAATCATATGGCTCGAAAAGAGCTTTTTGCACATGGAGCAATGAGTAAAGCAGAAGCTTATGGCCGTAGATTCTTTGGATGTTTCTCCATAAGCAAGATTTAGATGGGATGCCTTTGTACTAATGCTGGGTGTGGGGTAACAGTTAGGTAACAGCCTGATGACTGAGCACCTGATGAAGGGGTATGGCTGATCCAGGAAGCACAGATGTAAGCAATTTACCTTTGCTTCCCACATGACCAGAAGGTGTGGACCCAGGGTTTACCTCTCTCCCCCCCCCAGGCTCATTTAAGGGTTAGCTCCTGAGGCAAGAATGTTTTTGGGATGAAGGCTTGTTCCTGAGAAGGAGTGTTCTGCAGTCAGAGACCCTTATCTCCAACTGGGTGAGTCAACTTTTTTCCTGTGTGTACCTATTGGTGTTCCCAATAATACTTTGACTGGCATTGTAAAGAGTTTGTCAGAAGTTGCTTTGTAGGGCAAGTACTGGGGAAGAGTATACAGCTTTATGGTGCTACCTGTATCTGAGGACCTCATTCATGGTCAGTCCCAGAGTATATTTTCATACAGCCTTATTTCTGCCCTACCTTCAAACTTGGCTGTAAAACCATAACATTGTGGCAGGCTAATTGCAGGCTGACAGAACTCACCATGGACACCTTTTACAAAAAAGCACAATGTGAGCAAACCTGGCTCAGGATCCTTTGACTCCAAGTTGTCTGAGCAGGCTTGATAACACATGTAAGCCAACTCAAGCCCTTTACTGGAAAAACTTGCGTCAGAGCTGTGCACAGCTTGTACTGTGAGGATGCAATGCCTTTAAGCCATGTGCTTTACAGGTCTCTTGCTCCTGCACACTTCACTCGTGGTATTTGTGAGGACCAGGGTCACATGTGAGCTTTCATTAATTGCAGATGGCAGCACTGTTAAAGGAATGGTTGACCTTATTTTCTTCTTTCTGGGGAGAGGGCTTGCCTTGCTTTCACATTCACACCACATCAATTTGTCCCTGACTCCTCTCTCCCTCTGCCTTGTTAAAATTGTTGCACAATAACTGTAAATATAAAGCACTCTGTATTTCCTTTAACACAGAAACAAACAGACTACTAGGAAATGACCACTTCAGATTACTGGAAAAATCACACAGCCCTCTCAAACCCAAGCCAATTGCTGTTCTTTGTTGCATGTGTAATCCCAGGGACGTCATTTAGGGCTGCATACAAAAGAGGGTGTGTGCTGTGCCCTAATGTGCATAAAAAGCTGTGGACCCCATTCTGTGTTCTGCTGTCATCACCTCCAGACTGCTATGCTTATAAACCAAACACAGAAAACTTAATTAAAGGGTGATTCTGCAACGCTAATACATTTGTAGACACAGCCAGAGGATTGGACCCCATCTGCTTCCATGACAGTGCTTAGGTTGGAAATTAGGAATAAGTTCTCAGAAAGGGTGGTTAAGCACAGGTAACCAGGAGAGCTGGTAGAGTCATTGCCTATAGAAATGTGGCACTGAGGGACATGGTCAGTGGGCATGGTGGGTTGAATTTGGTAAACTTAATGGTCTTTTGCAACCTTAATGATTCTATTCTATGGTTCTGTGATAGCAATCTGGAATCTGAGGAGCCATAAGGTTGGGCTTTGAATTATTTTTCTGCTGAACTGAAGCACGTATTTCCATGCCAAGAAATGCATTCTGTAAGGAACCTGGAGGCAGTGATGGCAGCAATCAGAGCTCTCTCTGGCCTGCCCAGAGCAGGGCTGGGGGCAATGTGCTCTGATCCAGCACCAGGCTGTGCCCAGCATGTGGTCAGCTCAGACCAGTGCAGTATTTGCC
Organism: Centrocercus urophasianus; assembly: GCF_019232065.1. Taxonomy (NCBI): domain Eukaryota; kingdom Metazoa; phylum Chordata; class Aves; order Galliformes; family Phasianidae; genus Centrocercus; species Centrocercus urophasianus. The sequence continues at coordinate 42,057,524 of NW_024884711.1, forward strand.
TTTCTGCACAGCAGTGAGAAGTGAATCAGCTAACAGAAGCTGCCAACACTTCAAGAGGAATATCAGCTTGGCTTGTTAGGGTACATGGAACTTCCTTGATACTATGCAGGGAAATCATTGCCATGAAATGGCTCAGAAATGAAGAGAACAAATGCAGAAGGAGCAGTTTTCATAGAATCATAGAATTGTTTGAGTTGGAAAGGATCTTTAAAGATCATTTGGTCCAACTCCCTTGCAGAAAACAGGGACACATGCAGCTCCATCAGGTGCTGAGTCCTGACCAGCCTGACCTTGACTGTCTCCAGGGATGGGGCATCCACTGCCTCTCTGTGCAACCTGTACCTCATCACCCTTACTGTTTAAAAAACAAAACCACAACAACAACAAAAAAACTTCTTCCCTATATCCAGTCTAAATCTCCCCTCTTTCAGTTTGAATCCATTTCTCCTTGTCCTATCCCCAGTTCAACATTATTTGTTGGTAAGCATCATCCTTACAGGATGTGTGACAACAGGAGAGCATCATTTTCTTATGTGTGGAAGCCTCGTGTTCATTCATGCAGGTTAGCAACATCTTCAGAGACATAGGAGATATTTGTATTGCTTTTAGCTGCATTGGGCTTATGCTGCAGATGGGGTCTTGGCATCTGCTGTGCAGATCCCTTTGCTGGGGAAAGAAAGAAGCTTTGTCTGTACCTTTCTTCCTTTGACAGGAGAATGAAAAGCCCTGCCCCAAGCTCCTGTTGGGCAAACATAAGCAGGGCACCCTGTTTCCCACGTGTGGTGCACCACAGCATGACTGTGAGCTGCTGTGAGCAGGAATCCAGGCTAATGATAGCAGTTATTCCAACAATGCTAATGATTTGTAGAAAGATGAATTAAGCAAGGAGAGAGAGCTGCACAAGTCTATTATTACCCTGTGCCTAACTCTATTAAAAAGAGCTGAGCTGTTCATCCATTTATGAGCCATTGACAGGGAGGTATATATCTCCATGAAAAAGGTCAGATCACTCCAAAATGGTCATGGACACATTCCTTTTCAAGGAGGAGCTTTCTATGGCTGCAAGTCTGTCTTTGGCAGAGGGTTTCCAAATGCAAGGCCACCTGTAATGCTCCTTCCCTGACTGCAGGACTTAATTTCAACTTTGGAGGTGAAGGGGACAAGAAACTCAGTTCAGTTTTGACTGACTGCCATGTGGCAAGGGCAGAGGCAGGACACCCTGTTGGAAAGATGAATGTTTGGGAATGTGTGCTATTCTGCCACTTCATGTTATTCTAACCCATGGATTTTGCCCTATTAGTCTATTTTGGATTACTCTACAAAGCTGTCATTGTGGTACGGGAGAGCCTCTCATTCAGAACAGTCAGAATGAGACAGATCTGGAGTTCTCTATTTGTCTGCAGAAGAAAAACAGTAGCAGTGGGGGGATATGGCCAGCAGCATAGGGTGCAGTTCTTGCCAGAGAGGTCCCAGGCAAAGGGCAAGGCCGATCTGCATGAGGCACAACTGAGTGTTCTTGGAGCTCGTTGCCATATAACAGTTCATAGTGCTGAGAGTAGGTTAGCCACCATCATCTCAGGATGGATGTACAGGGGTCTATAGGTCCTGCCCTGCAGTTCTCCCTGAGGCGTGCCCATGCAAGCTGCAGTTTTACCTCTCTGGTGACAGCTGAGTCTGCTGTCACTTCACTTAACAGTGACAGCCAAGTGACAATGGCTGTTAGCTTCTAATGAGCTACACAAGACTTCACACCCCCTTTCTTTCTAGTGACCTGATGTCCAGAGCTGTTCTGCTCCCCAGAGGAGGTTGTCAATGAAGGCAAAGCCCAGCCAAGCCTTGAGGTTCTGCCAATGGGGGTTGTGAGGATGTCCGCTCCCACTCCTGCCTTCTCCTGCCATCTTCAAGAGGTTCAGGAAAGGCTGTGTATGCACCTTGGATTTTTGTCATGTCTTGATTTCAGCATGTTGTGTCACTTCTGTTACACTGGGCCATGAAGTGTCGTGCCTCGTGCCATGACATTATGTGCTGACACCTAAGGAAATGAGATGGAAGTATGCTTCCAGCTGTCAGCACTGACAAGTATCTGTGCTATGGTCGCATCTAGAAAGCTTAAGTGAGACAGTGTATTTCAGCAATGGCAGTATTGCAAGGAAAAAAAAAAATGATATTCTTTTTTGTGATGGCAGTTTGGGCCACAGAGGAAACATGTCACGTATCAGGATCACAGAGCCCCAGCAGCAGATGTGATGGACCTTTCCTGATCCCACTTCCTTGCTTCATTAAATCTGTCCATTCTCATCTGGTTGTAAGAAGAGGCTGTACCTAGAGGGGAGTCCAGCACATGCTTTGCCCTCTAAACGTTAAGAGTAGTCTACTGCCTATGTGACACACAGTGCTGTATTAATCCTTTGGTATGTCCTTTTATTGATAATGATAATAATGCAGAGTGGGTCAGTAAGTCATGGAATCATGGAATGGCTTAGGTTGGAAGGGATCTCAGAGATCCTCCAGTTCCAACAGCTGCAGACAGGGTTGCCAATTGCTGGATGAGGTCCTAGATCATGTTGCCTGTGGCCTCATCTAGCCTGGTCTTGAAGGCACTGCTGAAGATCAGATGTTTTTGTGACATGCAATGCAGTTTGTCCACCTCCTTCACCAGCTGAATCTGTGCCATTGTATCTACTTTAGAGAAGACAGTGAAGTTTCTTGTGAAGCTCCTTTCTCATTGCTTCCAAACCATATGCAGCATGTAGATTATGAAAGGTTGTCACTTGAAACCAATGATGAGTGAAAAGATTTGAGTAAAACAAAATGCAACCCCAAATCCCTTGTGTGGCTCAGACTGTCTCATCCAAGTTTGGGCTTTTTCTGGTGGCTTGGTGAAACTTTCATTCTCATTCAAAATCTGTTATCTGATTTCTTGTAGGATATTTCTGGGTGGGTGAGGACAACATATCTCTCCATCACATCAGCTCTATCATGTTCATTTAACAGGTTTGACAAAGTCCTGTTAAAATCCAGCAGTACTGTGGGGAAGAGTCTAGATTATATCATCTAACTCCAGGTCTTATCATGGCTTTTCAGTCCTCATCAGTTACAGCAATTCAGATAAATGTCGTCTTTTTTGCTAATTTGGATCAAGTGAGTCCAGAAGAGACACAGTTGACATCCTGAGTAACAAATCAGCTATTTTTTACTCAGATGCAGAGTGGCTAACGTTCCCCAAAATCAATGTACCTTTGCCCCAGCAGTACTAAAGCAGAGAGAGATCTCAATTCCTCCTTCACGTGTTTCTGAGTCTCCTTACTAAAATCACTGCAATAAATCTCTGGAGGCAAAAGTAGAGGTTATATTAATGAAGATAAAAAGGTTGGAGTGGGGTTGTCCAATGCTTTTGGGATCAAGGCCTGTTTCCTTTCAATGTACTACTTTCTGGTTTGTGAGTAAGAGTTTGTAAAGGAGTTAAATTAAACATAGCAACAGGTTAAACAAAGAAACAGGTTCCCAGCCTCAGTAAAGAGTTTGCTCTGACCTGAGAGGTCCTTTTATACAGCTAAAATTGAAAACTTCTGGGAAAAATGGAGGTCCTTAATGAAGAAAATGAGGATTGCCACCAATATAGTGAATAGTTGGGCCACTGTTTTCTTTCAGAGTAGATTATAGATAAGAACCAACAGACACCAAGCAAAATTGATTTCTGAGGCAATAAAACCCACTCACCTTTAAGAAGATTTTACAATCTCAGAAACCAGGAGATAAATGCTCAGAAGAGCTGCACAAGATGTAACAGAGTATTGTGCACCACAGCCAAGCAATTTTGTAGGCTTCTTTGAGCTTCATAGTAGGATGAAGAGATGATGTAGCAGAATATGTGGCAGAGCTGGAGGGGCTAATTGAATGTTGTTTGATTAGCAGTCTCCTGAGGGATCTGCTGTGAGACAGATGGAATTTCATCGTTATGAGTGCCATAAACCACTGCTGATTGCTGGTGGAGGAACACTTCACCTGGCCCAGAACAGGGCTGTCAGCAGTGGCAAAGGAGGGAACTCTGAAATGCTGAAAAGACACTTGGAAAGCAGAGACAACTGAGCTGGCCAACCTTAAAATGGGAAAGGATAATTTTTTTCACCTCTAAAAGAAGACTTTATTTTGCAGCAAATTCTACCTATGAAGTAGCCTAGGGTCATGTATGCCTCAGGTTGGGATGCGCAGCCAGAAAAAGAAATGGTAGCTCTCAGAAACAGCCTCGAAAAGCCAGTATTTCATTCAGAGGTGAAGGAAGGGAGTAGGAGGCTTTTGATTTTTGATGAGGCAGAAGACCCATACACCATACATTTCCTAAAAGATGATGAAGGACTTTACAGCATAAACGTGGAGTTAAACTGCCTGTCAGCTTCAACAGAAGCACACACAACACCCATCAAGGAATATATATCCTGAAGGGCAAAAGAGGGCTGAATCCACTGCCGAGTGCCACATTGATATGTGGGCTTGCTTTGGAGAACTCCTCCTGGCTATTGGTTTGTTCCTCTACAACACAAACACAGAGATAAAAATATATTAGTCTTAGATACCTGGGACATAACCAAAACCTGTCAGGTAAAGATTGTTTGCAAGAATTAGAAGGAAAATGTCAAACTGGGATCCATGGATATACTACTTCTACATGAAAATACATGCAGGGATTTATAAAGGGTTAGGACACTTATAGGACAGAATAACTGGGATTTATGTGATGGGCTCACACTGAAATAGCTGCAAGTAGGGTTAGTTCCCCGTGCCCTTGGAGGAAGGACTGAGGAGGGAGAGCATCATTCAGAGCTTTGTTTATCTGCAGGGATTGCACCTTGAGTTCCTGTATTTGAACCAAACAGAACCAGTTTCCTCTGCAGCAATTACAGTGCCACAGTGAATCAAGTCTCCAAGGACACCAGCAGCCCATCCTTCAGACACAGTCTGGCAGAGCAGGGGAGGTGGAGGCTGAATGCTCAGTGTAGGGCAGCACAGAGAGTTGTCAGTAGGCAGGACTGGGTGAGGGTCTGATTAACAGAAGAGTGAAATAGGCCCTGAAAAGCCTTGGAGATCCTCAAAGCATGAATGAGATGTCAGTGAATAGGGCCCTGTGTTCTGCATTGAGAATAGGTGATGGCCACCAAGAAAAGGCATTTCAGTCATGGGAGTAGCAAGACATTATAACCAACCTGATGGTTGTAACCATGCTACCTGGTAAGCAGGGCAAAGATTTACCCTGGTGACCATTAAATGGCCCTGCCACTGTGGAGGCAACTAATATATGAAACATACTTAAGTTGATTAAAAATCATTACCAGAGTGGATCTCAAATTCCTTCGTCATGGAATAGAATCGTAGAATCACGGAGTTATAAAATGGCATGGGTTGGAAGGGACCTTAAAGGTCATCTAGTTGTAATACCAATGCTGTGGGCAGGGTTGTCAACCACTAAATCAGGCACTGGATCAGTTTGCCCTGGGTATCATATGAAAACCTGAGGTGACTTGCTACTAGTAGGAAAAGGCAAAAGACGATGATGAGAAAACTGAAATGCAGCGAGTTCATGGAAGTGCTTTCCATTTTGACTCTTGCAATGATCATCAGCTCCACATCCCATGACGTTTTTGTATGCAATGTGAAGGCTGTTTGAAGGCTATTGGTGGACAGATTGGCTTCATCTTCAGGTCAGTGACTAGGGCAGAAATTAACTAGTGAAAGAGGCAAGTTTTTGTTCTGGGAATACAACATTGCTGCCTACTTTATTTTTCTGGCAGATCAGAACTCACTAAAAGGATTCTTCCATGGAAACAGAGGTGAGCTGACCAGGGCACCAGGCCAGCAGCTCTGCTGGGGTTTATTTATTTATTTAGTTAGTTATTTAGTGCAGAAAATATCCTGTAAGGTTAATCTACATCTAATGTAGAGATGTCTTCACTCTGGTAATGGCTGGTACTGCAGAGGTTGGTCCCACAAAAGAGGATATGTCCTTCCCCTGTGAAGGATACTTTCCTTCACAGTTGATTTTGGGGCCATCTTCCCAGGATCACTGGGATGCCCAGCAGAATTGACTTCAGTCTCCTGATTTTAAAATTCATACTGTGGGCTATATACTTCCAAAACAGCAGGGATGTCCACTGCTGTCTCCAGAAAGCCCAGACCAGATGGCTGTGCAGAAACCACCCATAGGGACCATGGAGACCAAAAGACAGTGAGCAGGGAAATACTGAAGACTTTCTGAGCAAAAATAGACTTATGTATGTTTAAGCATTTTAATACAGTACAGCTTCAAATAGTGTATTGGAGAGCTGCTAGAAAGGGGATGTGAAGGAGATGATTAATGGGAGCTTGGGAAAAGATCTGAATAGATTTCTTTTGAACTATGCCTCAAATTACAATGGATGTGAGCCTGGCCTGGCTGTTGATGAGCAGGAAGATAACACTCATTTGGCCTTAATCTATCCCATCTCGGGAGAAGGAATAAAGCAAGCCTCTAAAACACAAGCTGCTCACTTTCATGCAAAGGATGAGTGCTGTGTAAAGACCATCCGCATAAAAATGCCAGTCGATGACAGTCCACGTTATTTCTTGGTATTACCTCAAAGTAATTGGGCTCTTTCCATTTAAGTGGGGGCTGAGTCTTAAGATGCTATCAGGACATCGTGTCTATCGAGTAGTTGCGTTTAAATACTGGAGTTTGAGTGCCTCCATGCTTGGAGCTGAGGCCAGGAGATGTGTGCCTGGTCCCAAGGTGGAGGCTCCTTCTCAGTTCTTTGGTTGACAGCAGAGAAACCTCAGTCATGCAAAGAAGAGAATGAGAGTGTTGTGTAGAACAGGCTCTGAACTGCCTTTATTTTTTAAAGTAAAGCATGAGAACTGTAATTAACAATGCCTTGTTAATGGCAAGGGAGGAATAGAGTTAAGAGTTCATAGAAGTGTTAATATCTTATTCCAGTTATTCTGGGATGCAACACACTCACTGTATGCTTTCTGCAGCTCTGTGATACCATTAAATATGGAGGCAGGTTCCCACCTGCAGTGCTGTAAGCACTGTGTTAGGTTTTCTTCAACCAGTCTCTTCACTCAAGGAACTGCTTTATCCCCACCTTAGTGGAAGCCTCAAGGAGTCAGATCCTTCTCAGGCAAACTCGTTCCTTGAGTGTATGAATTTAATTCTGTTTATTCCTTTTTCTTTGTTTCAAGGAAAGAAGATGAGAGACTGGTTCCAAAACCTGGCTGCTTTGGGAGGCTTTTATCTGCTCCCTGTAGGCACATCAGTGGGTGCAGCTCCCCTGAGGAGATGTTTTGTGTGGGTGCCAGGTGTAAGCAGCCCCAGCTGGGAGTACTCCTGGGGGAAGATTAGATGATAGGAGGAAATTTTTCCCTGAAAGGGTGGTGAGGTGCTGGAACAGAAGCTGTGGGTGCCCCATTCCTGGACGTCTTCAAGGCCAAACTGGATGGGGCCCTCAGCAGCCTGATCTGGTGCTTGGCAGCCCTGCCCATAGCAGGGCAGTTGGAATTGGATGGGCTTTGAGGTCCCTTCCAACCCAAGTCATTCTGTGACTAGATGATTCTATGATTCTAAGATGTAAGGACCTGTGCAGGGATGTTGAGCCAATGGAGATGGGAAGCAAGTGTTTGCCTCCACTCCACATCCATAACAGCTCTTCCAGGCATGGAGGCAAATATGGGCCAGGATGAAGCCTGTCCATCTCTCTGGACATCACAATCACAGAGCAATCTTGTGATTTCAGCACCCGTAGAAAGCCCCCAGCCTGGTTAGTTTCTCAGCTGTGTGCAGGAACAGCAAGAGGACAGAAACTCCTAAGCAGCAAAGTGGATGAGACAGAGCACTGCTCGCCTGAGCAGCTGCTTTTTGGAGCTGTCTCTGGCTGTCACTTTTGGGGAGGGATGGGGCAGGGAAATTGGGCTGGGTGGCAGATGGTGTTAAACAGGAAGGGAGTCGGTGTTTGTTTGCAAACATGCTGAGGTGTTGTTCCATTATTACCCGGCGTTCTAACAAAATCAGTGTGGGAGCTTTCTGCCAGCTTCTGCAGCCCCAAACACTGGCAGATGAATAGTCTCCAACCCAGGAGTAGGTTCTTGTCCCAGAAGTCCTCCCTTAGAGAGCAGTGAGCCTGAGATCCAGGTAGGTATTTACAGCAGGGCCAATAGTGCCTTGTATTTTGGGGCTTAAGCCAGCCTGCCTCTCTAGCTGCTTGTTTCTTCCTTCCCATCTTCAGAGATGCAGAGACATTCACACAGAGATAGCTTGCTGCCTGCTGATGTGCTGTGTCTCGCAGCACCCACGCAGCACCTTCCATGCATCAAGGACACAGCACTCAGCTCTTGTATTTCACCCCATCCCTGCTGGTGTGATGTCTCACCCCTGGGATGCTGGGATGTCATGGTGGCAGCACATGGGGGCTCATATCTACAGCTGTGGCAGGTTCCTGGGGGCATCAAGTCCCACTGGGGGATGCTGATAGTAATCCTAGTTGTGAGGGGAGATGCCTGTATCCTTAGCACCCATCCAAACATGTAGCTACTTCCACAGCCTGTGCGCTCTTTGCACATTGCATCCTGTGCTGGCATCTCAAAAGTTGGAAGGGTTGGAAGGGACCTTAAAATCCATCCAGTTCCAATGCCCCTGCTGTGGACTGGGTCACCATCCACTAAACCAAGTTGCTCAAAGCCCCATCCACTTTCTTCTTGCTCAGCATGTTTAGAAAATGTTTGGCATGTTTAGGGAATTTCTGGCACTATCACCAACTGATGGTAGGGTTGGGAGTGATTCTGGGGATTCTAGCCTCTGGGTCACCCTCTCAACCTACCATAGTATCAATGAGTTTTGTCTCACCATCCCTGGTCCCAGCTGTGGGCAGCATGGCGGATCTGTGGCACTGCGTTAACCCCCAGGCAATTGGCACCTCCCTGTCCCCAGCCCCACAGAGTGGTGGGCATAGAGGAGGTAACACCCTGCCAACCTGCCTGTCCCTACTGTGGGGGCTGAGTGGGTCAAGGACCAAGAAAAGAGATGTGGGTTTTAAGAGCAACCTCCTAAGCCATTCCAGACCCTCTGTTTGTTTGTTGTTGTTTTTAATTTCTGAAAATATGGTGTTTTAGGACATCATTGCTTTGCTTCTCCTTTCTCCTGCTGGGAGAGCCAGGACTGATGACTCAGAAATTGCTAAAAACATCACGCTCAGCACTGCCCCAATCAGGAGACTGGCTTAAAAATCATGAGATTTCTACAAAACAGAAATCAATTCTTTTCTCTTGTCCTCTGGTGGCTTTGACACAGAGGTCAACTCTTCAGCCCTCAGCTCTGAGGAACGCGTTTCTTATATTTTGTTTGTTCTTAATGAAAAATAAGGTTGCTGGCTTGTCTCCAGCATGCTTGGCGTGAGCAGTGCACAGAGTCCTGTGCCTCTCCTATGGAAAATGTGCAAGCTACCCACATCTAAGCACAGGGAAATCGGGAAAGAGTGGATGCAAGCAATCAACTCTGCACCATTAGCACTTCCCAGTGACCAGGCAGTGCTGCAGCGTGTCCAGATCTGGGGAGCCAGGCTGCCTCCAGGTCCCATGACTGCTTGCCAACAGGAAAAATGAGCGAATGTTCCCTGGCTGTTTTTCAGGCCTGGATATTGTACTTTAATGAACAATCAGAAGGCAACTAGCTGGAAAATAACTGGACCTTTAACAGCCTTGGTGCTTAATTTACCATGTACTTTGTCTTACGTTCTCCCTCTCATTGCTGACATTATATCAGCATGGCCGCCTCTCTGACACCAGTTTTATTCAAATATTGCTGTTTCATCTTGCCTTTGTTTCCCTGGGCTATTTGTCCATCCCTGCCTCACCTGTCAGAGCAGCCTATTGATGCCTCCTCCATCCCAGCCCATTAGCAGGGGCAACTCCATCTCCATGCTCACATCCCATCACACAAACCAGCTCCTCCATGGGATCCAGGGCTGCTCACCACATCAGCGGCTGCTTGGTTGGAGTCATTTGAATCCATGATTTATGTGTTCTTCACACTTTAATTGCATGGCAGAATCTCTCACTCTGGCAGTGTCTAATCTCCCGACATTTCACATGCTCTGCCTGTGCAGTGGTGGAAGATGAATAGCCCATTCATGTGGGGAGTGTTTCACATCCAGATACGCTGACTTACAATGCTGATAGACTGGAGCGAGAGATGAAGGATAGCAGCAGGGACTGGGTAACTTGTTGTGCCTGGCAAACCTCATTGATTCCAAAATAAAACGCGCTCTGTGTTTATCTGTAAATGATGGCATTTTCACTTGCATGACTTTTTACTTCCAGCAGATCTCCTCCCTGTCTGTGAGTTTCTAAAGGAGCTGCAAAGCATGTTTTTGCCTTTAGGGTTTGTAGGGTGGTACTCCCAGAGCCAGCTTTGGCAGAACAGGCAATTGAGAGAACCTGAAAGCTGTCTTTAGAATATGTATGTGAATATTGTTGATGTTTGGCACTGAATCTGTCACCTGAAATGCCTGAGATTTTCTTAATGGGGCATGAACATTTTGCTGGCTCCTTCTCTCTGATCTCCTTTAAAATATGTGTGTTCTTGAGTACTGTAAAGCTGAGGGGCTTGATTTTTTTTTTTTTTTTTTTTTTTTTTTTTTTTTTTTTTTTGGCATTGTAAAAGATGGAATAAGAGTAGACCATACCCATCAGACAGAGTGGGTGGAAAGAGGTGACTTTATCCTCATCTGGGGAGCTAATGTGTTGGATAACTTGCTGAAGGTCATGCAGAAAGGCTGTATCATCAGATCAGGGAACTGAAATCTTTTTTTCAGAATTCTGATCTTAGAACAAGTTTTACCATTTGTGATTTTCACACTGAAATCTAATATTTACCCCTACAACAGATAAAGCTTCCAACAAAGAGTATCTGTAAGGGACATTTCTCTATCCTGTCAGCAAATCCTCCTAGAATAACTATAGAATCATTCAGGTTGGAAAAGATCATCTAGTCCAACCATCCCCCTACTGCCAGTATTACCCACTGACCACATCCGTCAGTGCCACATCTCCACATTTCTGAACACGTCCAGGGATTGACTCTACCACCTCCCTGGGCAGTCTGTGCCACTGCATCACCACTCTTTCTGATAATAAATTTTTCCTAATATCCAACCTAAACTTCCTGATTTTGTTTGGTATTTCATGCACTTGCATTTATTTTGGAATAAATTTTGGAATAAATAGAAGATTTCATCTATACTGTGATATGAAACAGCACCTGTAAGAGCAGTCACATCACATCAGCTCAAATTAGTAATTAGATACTTAGAGGCGTAAATCAGAACTTGGCTGGGCTGAAATCTTGAAGTGTGTAAATCAACAAGTATGAAGGCTCAACTGAGGAGGGAATAGAAGGGAATGTGTCTTCAATCTTGAGATTGTAATGTCCTGTTTAGTCCAACCACTGAAATGGTAACTCATAAATCTTATTTGATTGGCTGATAAATGCTAAGTTACTTGTACAAAAGAGAAGCAGCTTTGGCAGAGCTTGAGGTTTAGCCCAGAGCAGCCCCCCAGTCTAGTAGGCACTGGGTAGAGGAGTCTCCTATGTGACTTTTCCCTAGTGATCGAGCCCTTCTTTCTTTTTCAGTCAGGAGGCTTCCAGTCATGTTCATATGAACGTTTTTGGAAACGTTTCTGATAGTTGGAAGATCAGTATTGGGGCATATCTAGTCCTGAAGTTCATGGTCAAGAAGCTGCACATGGTAGGGTCAGAAGGGAGGAAGCTGTCATAGAACTATGGAATCGTTTGAGTTGGAAGGGGAGACCATCTAGTTCAATTGCCCTACAATGAACAGGGACACCTACAGCTCCACCAGATGCTCAGAGTCCAGCCTGAATGTCTCCAAGGACAGGCATCCACCACCTTGCTGGCAATCCTACTGCAGTGCCTCACCAGTGGTTTCTTCCATTTCTGTTGAAATCCCATGAAGTACTTATAATGTGTATAAGTAACTTAATGATGTGTGTTTGAGCAGTCAAATAGGTGGAAGGCAGAAAGAGAGGCCTGCCTGATACAACCCAGGGCTGGACCAGGAGAGGATGCACAGGTTCAGCTGGCAGAGATAGAAAGGACTCTTTGCTTTAACCCACTGCAGATATGGTCCCAATGTTCATTGGGCTGACATTTCCTGGCAGTGTCTCTGTGCCATTATCTGTGACTAGATGAACTGTTTTGGAAATGTTGAGCAAATATGGCTGAAATGATGTCTTCTCTTCCTCTGAGAGCATATGAAGACATGAAAATCTGGACTATTTTTTTAACATGGGAATCGCAGTAGAAAGTATTGGCCTGTGCTTGTATAGACCAGCAAATAACTGCCTTGGGAAGGGGGTTGGGTCTTGGAAGTGGATCTAACTTCTGTTAGAGACTGTGCATTTATCATTGCAATGAGTAACATGATGAGAGGCTGTCTACTTTAATTTCCACTAATTTGGCAAGTTACTAGAGCAACTCCAGATCCAGATTTCCACAAGATCTTGGAGGTTTTTGAGCATGTCTGAAAATCTGATTCTTATTTTAGGTGTCTAAATGGGAATCAAACACTTGTAAAATAATCTAGCCCAGTTGTGGGTGCCAAGCACTTAAAAATCTGACCTTCAGTTCTTAAGAAAATCTGGCCGCTTACATGTTTTAAAGCTGAGAAAAGCATGGTGCGAGCATCAAGCCAAAGGAAACAATTTGTCTTGTAATGACAGGGTTGAGAGGTAGATGATATTCTTTTAAATAAGTACAGCACCTAGGTCTGGATGATCTCTGCTTCCAACTAGATGAGGATATAAAGACACTGATAATGAGATTCATTACAGCAGCTTTCTAATCTCTTTCGCTGCAAAATACATTACATTTGGAATTTAACTGTGTGTGCAGCACACCAGGTGGCCAAGCTGCTTTTACTGGGAGAAAATAAAGAAGCTGAAATGCACTGCTATAGAGTGCTCTTAATGCCTAATAATGTCATAGAGGAAGAAGTATGTTCTTGCTCTCTGTTGCTGATGACTGCCGAGCGAAGCGCGTGTTATACAAAGTCACATATGCTGGAGGATAACGCTGCTGCGGGAGCCCTTAGCTCACTGGTATGTGACACTGCAATGTGATTAGGAAAGAAATTACATGCTGGCAAAGAGCTTTCCCCCATTTTGAGAGTGAGAGAGAAGAATTACCCCCTTGGAAATGTTATATCTAAGTGAATTTACTTTTCCATGGGCTGGTATCCTTCTAAGGAAGAAGGATGTTCTTGCTGCTGCTCAGCAGAATGGATATTTTTTACCTTATTGGCTCAGGATGGGCATGGGGCTATTGGCCAAATTCCACCTAGGGTGAAGCAAGGGAGCTTTTCATCACAGTCAGGGGAATTTGAGTCTGAGGTTTATGTTGCACTGAATCTGAATATGGAGACTTAAAAATAGGGCTTCTAGTTCACATCCCAGTCTCTGAGGTGTTCTTGCAAACGGTGGAGGTGTGTTGACATGGCAACTCCCTAAATCTAGCCCTGAATGCTGTAAGCTTAGCTCCTGGCCTACTAGGACTTGTAACTCTTCAGAATGAAAGACTAAGTCAAGGCCTTCTGTCCACTGAGAGTGATGCTTCTGAATCACATATGTGAAGTTGGCATAGGTGCTCTTTCCCCCTAATCTCATGAAAGCTTTCAATAATTTGCATTTAATTTTAACAAGAAGTGAGTAGAACTGTTCGTCTGTAGTATTCAGTCGAAATAAAACTGTGGCAAAAACCTTTTGTCCCCTTATTGTAAGTATTCCATGCAACATAATTACTTTACCTTTTCTTTTCCCCATCTCCTTCATTGTGTTACCACGTAGAAGTTCTGGTTGGCTTTGATAGGGATCTACAGACAGGCTGTGAAGTACAGTGCAGTGTTGAGAGCTCTTCCCAGCTGTTTGTTGCAGATCAGATTCACTCTTTGCCATGGGCTGGGATCCAGTTGCAAGACAGATGCTTACAGTTTTGTTTATTGGGCTGCTACACAAAGGGTTGTGCTCCACACTGACAGGCAGCAGGTGTCTTGCAGAAAGAAAGAAAATGTGTTTTTGTATTTATTTATTTTTATTTTTTTTTTACTGTTTACACATTTTTGTGACATACTGATTGCAGCTGGATGTGCAAAAAGGCAGGGCTGGAGGTATCCACACAGCCTGCCAACCCCTATCACTCAGACACAAACACTGATGCTCTAGGACTTGAACTTTCTACATTGCTTGGGGATACTCATGCCATACCTGCTTTTCTGTACAATTCTCCCACGACTTCTTACTCCTCTCTAAGCTTGGAGCCTTGTGAGTGTCTGTGGCAGTTTACTTTGCTAGGGTTTGGTGAGGCATTGGAATAGACTATCGAGGAGGTGGTGGAATCACTGTTCCTGAAGATGTTCAAGAACTGTAGAGATGTGGCACTGAGAAACATGGTCAGTGGGCATGGTGATGATGGGTTGGGATTGGACTAGGGGATCTCAGTTTTCCAACCTTGATCATTCCATGATTACCCAAGGAGACCTCTTAGGTGTAATCAAAATGCACCCCTCAGCACGCAGTACATTTCAAGTCATCTTCCATCTCCAGTTACTTTATGAGGTACCTGCCTGTCATGGCATGCAGGCACCTGTCCTTTGAGTGACAGTCATATTGGATGTCTCTGTCTGTCTTCACTGATGTCATGGATGTTGCTTAGAACAAAATGAAAGATGAAGTTATTGAAAGACGTAAGTAAATGGAGCATAGATTCCCTTGAAAAGAGAACAAGAAGTTGAATAGTACAGTGGAGCTCAATGGCCATGCTTCCTTCATGTCTTCCTGCTTCCTCCACTTTGCCACCACGTGTGCCTTTGTGTAGCCAAAATGTAGGTGTCTCTGACCATAGGTCACTTTAATGAGACATGCAAAATGTTCCTCTCATAGGATTTTGCAGTACTGAGGTATCTGTGAAAAGTCTTATGAATAGCCTTGGGAACTTCAAAGAAAAGTGAAAAAGCAGCTAAAAATGGATATGTTTGTATAGTGATCTACTGAATATCTCTACCATGAAATTTTAAGGTAAAATCCCAGTGTGTGGGGGAGAAATAATCATACAAAATACTGAAAGGTCATTTCTGTCAACATATTTCCAAGTCTGTATGATTCTCCCATGCTACACAGTCTGTGCAGAGCACACCAAGAACTGACTTTCAGCATTCGGTGATCTCTCAGGGACTTTTCCAAACCATTCCAGCCAGTCATACAGAAATATCCTAAATACTGGGGCTGCCATATATACATGAATTGGAAAACTGCACTGCTGTGTAGTATAATTACTGTTCTGGTGTGTTTAGCCATGCAATTATTTCTGCATACTGAAGCATGAATAAGTGCACTTTCAATCACATGTTCTTGCAAAGGGCACTGGTGTAGCTACGTGAAATCTCCTTGTCCTGTTCCCATCTTATGTAGTTGAAGGTTGGGATTGGAATCTTATTCTGGAGCACAACAGCAGATGAGGATCTGGAATCTTTGACTTGTAGAGGTGATGATCAGTGTGTGAGCAATCCTGATGTCAGCACAGGTTTGTATAAAGCAGTCAAGCTAATGAACTGTGAATAGCCATGGATTTGGGAAAGATCTGCCTGGCAAAATCACAAGCAGGAAAATGAGCTGACTTTGTGAGGCTGCTCACAGCCAGCAGGTTGTCCAGCTTTGGGCACGACTGAAGAGCTTCTGTAGAAATTTAGGAACTAAACAGAGAAGTTGTTTTACTCTAGTATCCAGGGGGGTTAACGGGAGCTCACTGGAACCCTTTTACTTGGCAAGTAGCCCCATGGAGGCTGGAACATGTTAAACAATTGTCCTGGTAATCTAAAGCACAGGGAGACTGAAAGTGTTCACATCTATCTTGTGAATTCCTCAAATAATAAACACTGGGCAAAAATCAATAAATAACCAGATCAAATCTCACTGAGAAGGCACTAGGAGAGCATCTAGACAGAAGCATGTATGGGGTAATGTTATGCAAGCAGGAAAAAATCACACAGAGGCACAGGCTGGAACTGATGTCTGCTCTGAAAGGATTTCTGGCAATGTGAGGTGAACTGTTTTGGGCAGGGCAGGTGCTTTTTGCTCATGTTTTGAAGAAACAGAAAACTCTTCCAAAGGTTGACTCAGTTCTATTGGACTCTTTTGGAGGAACCCAAAATAAATGTCAGTCCACAACATTGCCAAGAAACAATATGTCCATGAGCTGTATGAAATGGAATTGAGCTGTATGAAATGGAATTGTGGCTTGTGGAAAGGCAACACGTTCTCCATTCCTGTCACTGAAGTTCGTGGAATTTGGTTCAGCTAGTCTCTTTCAAACAGCCTTCCTCATTGTCCATAAATTCTCTCTGTTGAGAAAGTTTAACATTCCTAAATCCCCATGAATACAAAGTATACCTTTCCTGAATTCTTGATATCAAAAATATGTTATGCTCCTGTCATGGATCTTCCACATGACACATACTAGAAACTCCACAGGTAGAGTGACTGGATCAGTGTCAGTCTGGTCCCAGGTGAGTGTTTGGGGTTGGATGCTAAGGCAGGATGAGCTCAGGCAGAGACAGCTTCAGGGTACTCATGGGAAGCAGCTGTAATCCATCCCATCCCTCCTTCTCGATGAATCTCAGGCCTGGTGGATAGGGCTTGAATAGGGCTTATGGGATGACACGCAGGGCTAGGAGGATGTAATCTGAGGGATTGTGCAGGTAGGGAGTAGTATGGGTAATTTGGATAGGGAAATGTGAGGAGTGTAGACCACGATGGAATCTGTAGGGTCACACATAGGAGGACAGTGGTACTGTGCATTGGGTTTGGGAAGGTCAGCAGTTCACAGAGAAAACTGTGGAGCTGTGTGGAAGGGTCACGGCTGTGTAGAGATGTTGTATGGACACTGCTGATGCATCCTGTCCTTGAAATGGAAGAGGCTTTGATATCTCTTTTTTAACCAAAATGTAGATCTCTAGGCTTTGTGAATGTAACACGCTTGTCATGTTTAACAAGATACGTGTGAAATGCTGGCTTTCCTACAGCCTACCTGTGCTTTCGCCTAAGCCGTGATGCCAGGCCCCTGATCATGCAACACTTTGTTTTTTGCACCTTGCTGATGGGATGTCAAGACAGTGCACAGGAACGTCACTGTGCAGTTTATCACTATGTCATCAGTGTGGAAGCAGGTGGCATTGATGTGCAAGTCTCCTTCCCTGCCCACCTCCGCCCTGCTCTGCTGCTCCTCAAGCCCATGACAAACTCCCCATGATTTTTTCCAGTTTTTTTTCTCACCCCTGCAGCAGGAAGGCATGACTGAGTGGAGCTCTGAGTGCTCCATGTCACTACCACAGCTTGGAGGATGGGATTCAGCCATTCCATGTCATGGCAATCTGATTCCCAGAGCAGGGAATGGACAGCACTTATCCTTCTCCTGTTCATCCCCTCAAAGCACTCCAGCATAAGCAAGGGTGTACTTTGATGTTTCAGATGAGCTCAGAAAGATGAGGCAGTAATGAGCTGTAGGTATTTGTGACAGAGCTTTACTGGGGGAGTAGCACTCATCCAATCCATAAGGTAGTTGGCAAGGCTGACTGTAAACAAGCTAATGCTGAATTGCTAGTGAATCTTGAAAGGACATTATTGTGAGTAAAACACTAGTTTATAGTTATGCTGGGATTTGAATGAGGTGACATCCACAGTGGGCATCCAGGAAATGAGATGAGGAAGATGGATGGTAGATGGGTGAAGCAAGTTTTGGTTATGCCTCTTGAACATAGAGAACAAATGGAGAAAAGATACTCAGAAAGGTGAAAGGCAACACCTTTCTTGGCTTAAAGCACTCTCTCACCTGCCTCCTAATCTTTTTAAAACCAAAAGAGAATGTCAGGCGTTTGTCTTGCATGAAGGATGAGTGAATTTCCTACAGAAGTATGAACATTTTGCATGACCAGCACAACCAGCCAAGAAAGCATGGGGCTCTCTGTGCAGCAGTAGATAGGCATTCTCTACAATATGCCCTCAGAGTTTGTCCTCCAAAAACGTTGGCTGAGTTTCTAGCTGCTTCCCAAAATTTGGTCTTCTACTGCATTCAGGGAAATGAAAATTCATGCTGAGGTCCACTTCTCTCTCGGTCCAGCTCTGCAGAGTGTGCTTGGCTGTCCCACGGAGCTGGCAGAAGAGTGGTCATCTGTAGGGTTGGAATTGTAGAATCATGGAATTGTAAGGATTGGAAAAGGCCTCTAAGATCACCTAGTCCAACTGTCAGCCCATCCTCACCATGCCCATTAAACCACGTCCCTCTGTGTCACATCTCTGCAATTCTGGAACCTCCAGGAACAGTGACTCTACCACCTCCCTGGGGAGCGAGCCTGTGCCACTGTATTAACACTCTTTCTGAGAAGAGCTTTTTCTTAATATCCAACCTGAACCTCCCCTGGTGCAACTTGATGCCGTTACATCTCATCCTATCGCTAGTTACCTGGGATGCCTCCTGCTGCTACCCCTCCTGGTTTGACGTTCCCAGAATGGGGAGCAAGTTCCTGCTTTAAACAGGATTTACACCCATATAACTTCAGATGAGGTACATCTCACATAGTTTCTGTATCTAAAAGACAGAGACTGAGTTTGAGAGCAGTAAGACTAGATATGCTCTACAGCTGAGAGGGGCAAAAAGGAGATTCAGCTGCTCTGAGAGGTGCCTGCAGAGCCCCTGAACCACTTGTGTTTGGCCACCATAAAGAGGAAACACTGGCCTAGATATCTAATAATTTGTGATTAGACCCAAATCAAGTCTACTCTTCTTGCCTTGTTAAGGGTACAAATCTAAGAATAAAGTAATGTGTTGGCATTCTAATAATAATGCCAGCAGGATTTCTTCATTTCCTGTGTTTCTTATCTCCAGGGGGGACAACGAACTGCATGGGTAATGAGTCAAGGTTTCAGTTGTTATCTCCCTATGTCAGCATGGATCCAGGCTAGTGAAGATCTGGATCAGCTTGCAGGGAGGGTCGGAGAGACCTTGAGGGGACCTCGCTTAAAGAAACAAAATTGAGTCACTGCTGGGGGTGTGAGTTTCTTGACTATGAGCTTCTTGACTATTTTTGATCTGGATGTGACCACTTGGAACCATTGCAAACATTACATCACCACAGGTAGGCCCCGTCTTTCTGTACAGTGTAGCTCAGCTGGTCCTTCTCAGCACTCACAGGGGTAAACTAATTCTCTACAGGCACTAGTTGCTGGGCCACTATGTTTATGTAAAAGTTTTGCCCTCTGTGGGATTGTGTAAATGTGTCTTTCTCAAGTTGCCCTTGAAAACTAGCCAAACTCCTGGATCCAATTTGCCCGGATCTAGTAGACAATGGGATGACAACATGAAGGATTGATGGGATGTGCCTGGCATGTCTCCGGAGTCGGCATCCTCACGATATGGGGACAAAAACTGGTCCTGGTTGCAGAAACCTCAGACTCGTCCCTATGTCATGTACCGCCATCAGAGCCACACAATGTAAATGTTTATTGCTTTCTTTTCGTGGGTCTGTGGTTTGTGCTTTGAGTTTCATGCCATGCCTTGAAGAGGGCCCCTGGAGTGCAATGCTATAAAAGAGCCAGAGGCCAGAAGCCATGTGTGAGTCTCCAACCTGGAGAAAAGCCCCACAGTTTGATTCCACTGGGGCAGTTGGGTATTGAGAACAAGGGAAAACCAAGTTGGCCATAGGATACCATCCGGTCTGCAGGGTGTACAAATCCATGCAGCCTTGGTGGGGGCTTTAAAAGCAGCATTGCTAGGCTGAAGGGAAGGAATGTTCAGCTGGGGAGCTGCTATAATGGAAGGAGGAGCCTGGAAGAAAGAGGAGAGCAGCAGCATTCGCTTTCCCTATTTGTGAGCTTGATGCAGAGAGACATTTGTAGTTTCCAATAAGCAGTTCATTTATCTTAATACCTTTTTACTCCATCGCTAGAAGAGTGATCGCAATTAAGGCAGCGCAGCAGGGCTTCCTGTACAAACCTCCGAACACTGCAAGTTACGTTATTTGCTACAAGCAGCCAGAGTTATGATCACCAGTGAAAAATAAGCTTCCTCTCTGGCAGCGGGCCAGCATCATCCCAGCAAAGCAAAGCGCTGGGAGAGGGAACGCATTGAAATGTAAAGCAGTTAACATTTCTACAATATGTGTCAGCATCCACCAAGCAGTGTGGGCAATTAAGTAATGTTACATTGTACACTTCACCTTGGAAGAAAAGCTCATTCTGATGGACTAAAACACCCCAATGCCACAGACTCTACTGCCTGTTTCACATCTAAAGCAGTGTTTTCCCTTCGATGCACGGCGCTTAGCATAGAATTAAGGGGGAGAAAAAAGCAGCGTGATTTTAGACTTAGAAGATAAGTAAAAGTGTGGGCCCTCTGCCAAGTTTCTCACCATTTAGCAGCATTGGGATGGGATAAAGAGCAGATTCCTGACTGCTTCCCACAGCCACTTCTCCGGTTTTGCAGAGCTGTTTTATATTAGAAAAATGCTGAAGAAATTTCATTACCTTTTTTCTCTGATTTAGAGGATCTTTGGGTCTCCTCCTCCCCCCTGCCCTTGACCTTGCATCACTGGGAGCTGTTTTCTTTCTTAAGGAACCATTAATGCTCTTCAGCAATGACCAAAGAAATTGGTTGTCAGACTCACTGCAATGATTTTTTATTTTTTTTTTAAGGCAGGGTTATCCCAAAATTAAACATGGTAACACTGCTGGAAATCTTCCACATCACCCCATGGGCTGCCTTGGAACTAGAAGTTTAGAAGGTGACTGCTGAAAAATAAAATGGTATATGTGCAACTGGGCCATTAGTCGGGGGTATGCGAACTCCTTGAGAGATGAATGGAAATTGCCTGTTGCTTGAGTTCAACAGAAGGGAAAACCTGTCTTTCAAAAAAAAAAAAAAAAAAAAAGATATAAGCGAAAAAACCTCAGTCTCTGAATTCCTGTGGGTTCTATTAAAATTCTTTCCCTGCTGGCATGTTATTGGAGAGCCTTTAGCATTGGGAACTGATTGTCCAGTACTGCTGGCTTGTCTTTTTTTAAAACCTGGATGCTGACTGGAACCAGATGAAAAATTTTAACTGAAATGTCTATTAGGGAACTAATTCCGAGAGGAATTCAGCAGTCTTTCAGGCTCATTTCTGATACACCCAGATACTGAATTGGTAAAGATGTACTGCACATGCTGCAGAGCAGTGGAAGGAGAGAAATGGTGGAGAACAAAACAGAAAGAATGTGGATAAACTCATTGCTTGTGAGGTAGTGGGAGCATTTGGACCAAATCTTCTTTTGTCTTTGGTCTGTGAAACTGTTGAAAGTTACTGTTATCTTAGTTGTAGTCATTAAGCTTATTATTAGGATTGTGAGATTTAGGGAACAAAGTTCCATTTTGCAGCTATGCCAGAACTTCCAAGAGATGCTTTGAATACACAAATTTTTTGGTGCACAAATGTAATTTCTTTTCCTAGACCTCTCTGTTCTGGGTAGTGAGATATGGTGCAGTATTAGCCTTTGGTGTGGTATTTGAGACATTTTTTTACTCAGAGCCTGAACACTGGCTCTGCTCTCACTACTTGGAGGATGCAGGAGGCTTGCTTTGATATTACACAGGTTCTGAACCTATTTCAGGCTGCAGTTTACACAAGAAAATAGCCTGAAGAAAGTGACATTTAAAACCTGATTGTGAACTGCCAAACCCAGGAGAAATTCTGAATAATGGGAGAGCTGGGAATCCCAGTTTTGTAGAAATTCCCTGCTGGTTGTGAATGTTACGCTTCCAAATAGGCCCTGGTCATTCACACTGAAGAGGAAATAGGTCTTTCAGACCTCCCAGAATAGCCTGAAGAGCAAAACTGGATTTCTCAAGCAATCAAGACCAAATTATTCCCAACAATGTCAGTTCTAACAATGGGACAATTATTCAAAGGCAATAGAAAATCACTCTAGAAAAGGACATTGGGACATGAAGAACATCAGAGCCACGGGGATGGCATTGTCTTTAACTGACAAATACAAAATGTCCTCCTGCCACCACTTCACCATGGGTTACGTTGCCTCATCCTGCTGTGATGGGCACGGGTGGACGTTACTTTCTGGGTTTTGTCTTACATTTTATCTCTATTTAACCTGATAACATAAACCCTCCTGCTCCTTGCTGGAGATACAGCTCTGATGCAAAAGGAATGTCCAGGAGATCCAAGCAACAATCCTGCAAGCCTCCTGGATGCAGTGACTTAGTTGAGACAGCTCAAGTTTATTGTTACGCATTCTCCCATGCCTTTCCTGAGATGAGGGCTGGATTAGTAACTAAGACAATAAATTTCTGGTGGTGACTTGGAATGGCAAGTAGCTGGTTTAAAATATTTAGAGGTCTGGGACTTGAATCCAAAGAAAATTGATTCGGTATTTCCATATTCCGAACTGACCTGTATGACACTGGGCTCCCTCAATACTCTCTTAATACCTATTCCATGTATTAAGTGTAAAATGAATGTACTGCCTGAGGGGAGCAGCTTGGCTCACTTTCATAGCATGGCTCTGGTTACATGTCAACTCAAATGATGGGCTAACAGGGTCTACATTTTACCCTGGTCATATTCTGGGTTCACGGTTACCTTATTTGTCTTTTTATCTTTTTAATATTAGCAGTGTTCATGCTACTTTGATGCAACATTTGAAGACCATGTCTTTCCAAAAGTCTGTTAACTGAATGTTGCTGTTGTCAACATGTCCTGCTAAACCAAAAATATCAGCATCATGGGTTATATAGGGTGATACATCCCTCTTCCAGACTTCTGTGCGTCCATCTAATTCTCTCCTAATGCCTTTTGAACCAACTCAGATTAATAACAGGAGCAAATCCAAGTACCTTCTCCAGCGACATGACTTCTGAAATAGGATCCAGGAACGTGAACAATGTCTATCATATAATCATAGAATGGCTTAGGTTGGAAAGGACCTCAGAGATTATTGAGCTACAATACAATTGGTTGCCAGGGCTGCCAACCACTAAATTAGGCTGCCAAGGCTCCATCCAACCTGACCTTGAATGCCTCCATGAAAATCTCCCCTGCAACTGAGCAATCGCTCTAAGAATGAGATGAACCAAGGACCTGTACTTAAGAACATGGATATGGTGGACTGGGGGATGCATGATCAGCTCTTGTGTTTGAAAGAATATTCTGCCCTCTTAAAAAACAATTCACGTGCTGTCCCCGAGTAAGATTCTTGGTCCTAAGTAGTGGGGCTGCCATATATACATGAATTGGAAAACTGCACTGCCAATTCATCCTCTGCCTGACTGGTGAGCTTTGTACCAGCACTGCGTGCAACTCTTAGTGCTCCGCCACAACAGCTGTGAGTAAGGCCAGCAGTGGGAAGAACCACTCTGTCATTTCTCCATGGATCACTGCTACACAGACAAAACACTGCCAGCAAAATGTTCTTAACTCACCCACCACCAAACCTGTATTGCCCTTGATAGGACAGGAGTGTATCCCAGATATGGCGAGTTACTATTCCTTCTTATCCTGGTTTCAGCAAGAGGCAACACGAGGCTTGAAGGCTGTTTGTGCTCACTAATTCTAATTCTCCGGGCTGGATGGGTAAAATTCATCTCCACTATAAACATTTTCAAATATTTACATACAATAACAATTATGGACATTTTGATTTAAATGATTAAAACACCAGGCTTGACTAGACACTAATTGCTATTGATTGTTTAATGATACTGTGGAATGGTAATGCAGGCTTCATATTGACGGTCAAAAGCAATTGACCGAAAAGTCATTATCCATTTTTAGCATTACAAGTAAACTGCCTGAATTTTGATTAAAAAATATCATACTGTTGTAGAAAACCTCCTAAAGAGAAAGGATGAAAATTCTAACCTCTGTATTATTGAAAGCATTTAAATTACTCTTCTGACCACACAGTGGGTATGCAAGAAGAAATTTAACCTTCATTTCCAGAAGGAAGCTTTGACTACAGTCAGTGGTTAGAGCACTAATCTTTTGGTTCTGGGACTGGGATTTAAGTTCCTTCTCTGATTTTTATGTGCAGTATGTTTATGGCCTCATCTCACTCCTATAATTGGCATTGCATTTCATCACAAAACCATTATACATAATTTAGCTGTGCTCTTCATAGGTCAAACCTGAGTAGAAGGTCACACTGGAGCTACCTAAACCATATGCATTCCTTAGATAAACACCAAATCTTGATTTTCATTTTGCTGCCAATTCTTTTTTTTTTTTTTTTAATGGGAAGAGAAGAAGGGAAGATGTGAGGAAAATCCTGAAAAATGCTGAATTTTATCACTAGCAGTATTTTTAGCGTTCTCTCTGTATATTATGATGCATGCTACTTGCAGCTTAGTTTAGAAACCTACTAGGTCAAACCAAGGGTCCACAAACTCATTGTCATCTCTGATCACAACCAGTGTGGGAATTGGGATGACACTTTTAGAGCTAATGTTTTCTCAAACTGGTATGTGAATTAATGTAGAATTGTGGACCTACAGCCACAGCAATGATCAGCTTTGGACAAAGGCTTGCCTTAGATCTAACCATTTTTAAAGTAATCATCCTGAAGTTGGCTGATCACAATTTCTATATCTCCTCTCTTCCAGTCACGTTAGCAGCTGTCCAGATTTCAGTACAAATTTGAATTCAGGAATGAGATTAATTGTCCCTAGAAGGGTCACCTCAATGCCGGCGTTCAAGGAGTGTCTGAACAATGCTCTCAGAGATAGGATCTGATTTTCGGGTGGTCCTGGTTGGAGCCAGGAGTTGAACTCAATAATCCTTATAGGTCCCTTCCAATTTGAGATGTTCTATTATTTTGTGTTTCAGTGGATTTCAGTTCGAAGGTTGAATTGTGATCCTATTGGAAATCGGAAGTCCTGTGAAACAGGAATGGATCTTGCATTGAAGTTGTAATTTGAGGAAGTGAGGGTTTTATTTGACTTAGAAGTTACTGGGTGGATGCCAAACAAACTATCCAAATGTCCAAAAATCTTCAGTGCCTTTCCAGATGGCGTTTTTCTGGGACTTCCCAAAGAAAGGGACAAAATGTGGCCATATGAATAGCAGTACTAAGATCCATGGTTGGAGCCAAGAGAAAATCTTGCCATGCATGCAACACAAAGCTTGGCATCCAGAGGGATATCTCCTGAGTATTTCTTTGTCTTTTAGTTGTTTGCACTGGGGTGAGGCTGTCACCCATGCTTAGGCTGATTTGCTTACAGTCAATAGGGAAAGAACTGCTCCACCAATAAGCTCAGGGAGAGAAGTGCAATTTATGCACTTCAAATCATTAGAAAAAATACACCTTTTCTCTATCATTTATTGTGATACTCAGAAATCTTTTTGAAGAAACTGAAACCAGTCACTATGCTAATTAATACACTGAATTATACACTTCTATCCTTGTTCAAAGTATGAAGCTATTTCATTACAACTCCAAGAGGATGGGCTGCTAAATAGGATGCCTCAATCAATATTAAATCACAAGTCCTATATTCAAGGCTATAAGAACAAAAATATGCACTTTGATAATTGTGCTGTGACCCCATTATATGACAGCTATAAACTACTGCTGCTAACGAGTTGTCGTGAAATAATGTGAAAGCAACCAAATTAATTTATAAATAGCAATTTTGTTTTGAAACAATACCAAATGTATTTTTTCCAGCACAAAATTGTCAGAAATGGTTCTCAAAGACTTTTCCAATCGAAATGTGGAAGATATTTGCATAAGTTACAATTAAGAAGGAAAATGAATGCTGTAATGACCCACCCAACACAAAACATGACATTTCAGGTTACGCATGCCATGAAGCTTACTTTCAGGTAAGACCAAGATTTTCAAACATCAGTTTCCACTGGCAGACCTCTGAAGTCTAAACCTATTCAGCTACAACTAGTCTGATTTTTATAAGACTGATGAACTTTCAGATAAAAATTCGGATCAAATATTACGGATTTTAAAGACATAAAACCTTCAGAAACAAGAAATCAAGCTAAAAATTCTTTGTCAAAAACACATCTAATTTTGGCTTGGATAACTAAGTGAGAAAATTTATTTATTCTGATAAATTTCTGCACTAGTTGAGTTTTAATCACTGTATTAGAGTCAGATCTAAAAGGAGGAAAATGTTACTGTTCATTTCACAGCACTTACTGTGAGGACTGACTGTGGATGCTCTTACTGACCAACATGCAGCCCCGTGCCAAGGTGGCTATTTAATCCCTGGAAAAGAGCTGGCCTGTAGGGCGAATGGAAAGAAGTTGGTCACCCATCTATGTGGACATGCCCTTAGTCATGCTGAGTGAATCACATTTTAAAGGAAAAAAAAAATGAATTCCTGGATGAGAACATCCAGTTCTTTTGGATTTACGATAGCACAGTCTGAAGTTAGATCCAAAATTCATTCCCACCAATGAATTAAGACAAAATTCTGGACAAGAATAAATATCCTGGAACTGTTAGAGAGTTTGGAATCCAGACCAAAGTTCTGCAACTCAGATTCCTCTCCAAGATCCCGTGTGGTATTTTTAATTAAAAAGTTGTTTTATTCAAATAACACGAGGCCTCAGAATTTGTCCTTTAGCCTTCAACTCTGTTTTATCACTTGTGAACAATCCAGGCTTATACCTTCAGGTCAGGCATTTAAGGCTGCTTTGCAACACTTGCATGAGAGCTTGTGGCATATGGGAGATATATATATATGTATTTTTTCCAAGTAAGAGTAAAAAAGAAGAAGTCCCAGGACTTGTATCTGGTAAGGCCTGGCTGTACACCACTATCAAGACAGAAGGAAGTTAACAACATAGGTGATTAAAGGTCCAGCTCCTGGGTTTCCTCCCTAGCCCCCTTCTGATTTGCTGTGTAGATGTTCCCTTGCAATTTTAAGACTCCGATCCAACATTATGCAACTTTGTTGAATTCACAGGTAGAAACTTGAATGTAGAAATTTGCACAGGGTAAGGTTATGAAAGAATGGAGAGAGAATTACAATGACAGAGCAGCTTTCTTGTGGTCAAAATAAATCCAGGAATAGTACCGGGAAAAAAATTACGTTCTCCTTTCTATCCAAGCCCTCACAAGTGATTCCTTGTCTCCAACAGAGAAGCTATGAGTAGTTCTTTAACCTAGAGATGTGCAAAGAGAAGCTCTTAAAGAAGAACAAGCAACTAATTCAGAGAACATGTGGACATCAAGAGAGACAGTAGATGATCAGAGAACAGGAAAGCCACCTTCTTGTGTTTCCAGAAGAAAATCCCACAAGATCTCACTGAGTCCCCTAATTCTTCAACAAAGGGTTAAGCACTAAATTGACTCCAGCCTAATGGCTACACTCACTGTGAGTAGTTAGGAACTCTTTGGCCCATTCTTCACACTTTAGGAGGTCCCCCTCAAAGCAAATATACGTCAATAGTTTAGAGGCAGAAACTATCAAGTCATGCTGTGTTATTCAGAAACGGAGAGAAGAAACCAGTATAATGGGAAAAAGAAATGATCTCACCTGCTTGGTGGTTGAGAGAGATTTCTCACATTTAATCTAAGGACTAGTCTTAGCCGCTGGCCATATCTATCATTCATCATGACTTAATGAGAGAGGAATTGTCTCGCACTGGGTGCAGAGCTCTGAAACAATAGCAGCAATAAACATTTTTGCAGTTGGAGTGGAATTCTCTTATCTTCCTTTGTTTCTTTCTTTTGACATATTCAGCACCACACAGCGGGGAATGGTTAAGCTTTATACAGAGCTATACGCTCTCTGTATGCTTTGCAAAGTAATTGATTGGTATAGAGGTAGCGGTACAGTTGTACTGCTTGGACTGTCAGCTCAGCAAGGGCTCAGTTGTGGATGTGGAGCTTATGGAGATGAGGAGTTTTGGTCCCAGAATCAGAGTTATTCTTCTCCTTCAAGCTTTTCTGTGGTAATTTACCAGTGGGATAAAAATATGAGTTGCAAAAATCCCGCTGAACCTCTGTAATCCTTTGCATTTGAATGCTGTTCCTGAGGCTGCAGGGTGATGAACAGATGATCCATTGTCAAACAAGCTGCTTAAGGTCCTGGATTCATCTTAGTGGGAACAGAACGAATGTCCATTCAGACCCGTAACTTTCTGCCTCTCCCTCGCAGTCCTATGGCACTGTGTGTGTCTGCAAGGAGGTCTGGTGTTTTTTTACTGCTGAGATGCAAATGGTCTTGAGAGACAAGGCAAAATGCCATGCTTTGGTCACTTCTTGTTTTTCCTATGTCTCCTGCTCCTATCAGGTGAACGTGGAGGTATCACTCTATCTGTAAGCCTTCCTGCAGTATGTAGTGTAGCTTCCACGACACTTTCTCTGTCCAGCCCTCATATCATAGGAAAATGGGTAGTCATAGCTAAACCTTGATGCAAAGGTTCAATATAGGAAAGACAATGATAGCCACGCTACCACACAAATATAGAAACAAGAACTTCACCAATGTCTAGACCAAAACCAAAGAGGTATCAGAATACGTTGTTTGCTCTTTAGCAATCTCAAGTGCAGCTCTCTAGACATTTTACTTTCTGCTTTCTCCTCACAGAATGGCAGCCTGAACTTTTGATAGAAATACCAAAATACCAGCACCCTGAGTGCTTTTAAAGACATGCAGCCCCGTCCCTGGGAAGAGAAAGGAATCCAGAGCATTCACAGGCTTACCTGACACATAGCCTGTGCTGCTAATTTGGGTCACAGAGATCACAGTATTTGCCAATTTTGTGATCCAATTAGACCAAAATGCAAAACAGGAGTTAAATAAACAAAGCACAAAGAAAGGAAAAGACTCTTGACTGAGAAAATGGTATTTTACGTCTCTTCCATAATCTGCAGCTATATAAAGAGCATTGAAATACCGAATTAATAAAAAATAGAATATCTAAAAAATCTCAAGAAATTGTAAAATGAAAAAAATGCTATGAAAAATGCCACCTTTCTTCCCAAGTGTGAAGTCAGTCTTCCCAAGGAAAGGAGTAGTGTGGAGTGTTGGAATATTTAATATTAGTATACTGGACTCTTTCCCCCCTTTTTCCCAGGTGTGTTTTCAGAAAAATCTGGACTGCTTTTGATTATATTGAAGGGAATTGACCTGAGGCAACACTTAGTATGGAAAACCTCTTCTTATTCAACCAGAAGTCTAAGAAATGAAAAGCAGAACATTTTAATGAAAAGCATTGGCTTAGATTAATAGTATACGGAGTTAGCATCCTAAACAATGATACTGTTCACCCATGGATGAGATTACAAGTAGGAGTCTTTCTACATAGTAATTATGGCATATGCATAGGAACTGGTCCAAAATCCCTTGAAGTCCATGGAAGACTTTCCACTGATTTCAATGGATTTTCACTCAGATTAAGCTGAAGGGGCTGAATTTGTTAAAACAGCTTTAGACAGGAGAATGTTACTTCAAGCTAAAATTTGCAATGTAATTATAAAAATAGCTGGCCGTTGAAGTAATGTACAGGGAAACCACTGTTTGTTAATGAGAATAGCAATATGTGTAATATGTCTAACTGGAGGTAATAAAGAAAACAGTCTCAGATTGAGAGTCTGGGTAGTTACCTGAAGCCAAGGTTAAAGAAGCTCAAATATTCTTACCTATGGTGTATAATGGAGATGAATAATATCACAGGATTCCATGCACCAACTATAGGTACATTTGTGAACAAAATATTGAATTTAAAAAAAGAAATTCTATCAAGACTCCAGTCTCATATTATTTAACACAAACATCAAAATTCAGATCTTTTTATGCCCTATTATACGTCTTGTATAACTCTTCAAGCATTTTGGTGATTTTAATCCAATTTAAACATCTCACTTTCATCATCCTGTAAATTTCAATCTGTTTCAATTTTGCTTGTGGTATAGGTTTCTTCCAATGGATAAAAAAATAATCCTTTAAATTTTTGTGGGTGTTAAACGTCCACTACCCCAGTGCTACTCATATAAAAACTAATATTAAGCTATGTTCCACCCCAAATTCTCTCATTTGAAATTTCTGTGGGTCATTTTACTGTGAGCACGTTATTTGGAAGTTTTTCCTCTTTGTTCCCCATATAAATTCGTAGACTGTGTGTCTAATTCCTGTCTAAAGGCAGGTGCAGGTCTCAGTCTGATGGTGTCTGGAAATGATTGTTTAGAGCATCAGCTAAGGCAGAGATGAAGACTTGATTTACTTGTACCCAGGTTACCAGAGGGAGTTCTTCACCACAGATCGTGCAATGGCAGATTCCTGATGCACATCTTTCTATAACTTCACAAACAGATGAAAAATAGCGTTAAACAATGACCAAAATATTGGGTAACAGTTTAGCTACAAAGGGCTTAGGCAGGAGACAGAACTGATTAAGAGCAGGCAGTCTCTCTGGAATGCTGAGAGAAAAGATCTGCATGCCCAATAGGTCCCTCTGCCCTTGTTCTGATTAGGAGACAAAAGTCAGACCTGCCTGCCCCAAGATGAACCTGAAAGCAACTTTCTTCTCCTCCAGCAGCCTTGGCTAGAAAGAGGAGTAGAAGGTGTGCTCATATCTTGGAGTTGTCTTTTCCATTTGTGAGCTCTACAAACACTCCCACAGGCAGAAACACAGAGAAGACTAAATCAGGAACGTTCTTGCTTTGTAGGTGGGAAATGGGAAGGAAGAAGATGTACCTGGAGAGGTGTTGGAGGGGAAGCTACAAGGCTAATTTAAGAAAGATTACTTATTTAGAGCAGCATACAAGCACTCAGAGGTCGGCACATAGCAACATTTTAACAGTGCCTGGGGTGGAGGAAAAAGCTCCTTCAAAAGAGCATTTTCAGAACATAGAATCAGAATCATAGAATCATAGAATCATAGAATCATAGAATCATAGAATCATAGAATCACAGAATCATAGAATCATAGAATGGCTTGGGTTGGAAGGGACCACCCAGTTCCAAGCCCCCTGCTTTAGGCTGGTTGCCACACACCAGATCAGGCTGCCCAAGGTTCCATCTAACCTGGCCTTACATTCACAGCATTCACAGCTTCTCTGGGTAACCTGCTCCAGTGCCTCACCAATAAAATCATACAATGGAAGATAGGCAGAAGCGTCAGTGAGTCAGCAGATGGAAACAGTGGGTTCCTCAGGGCTTTCCAGGTGATGGTGGATGGCTATGCAACAAGAAGAGTCACTGCTTATAAACTGTGGAATGACCTTTGATATCTGGCCTCACTTCCCTGTGCCAAGTGGTCCATTCCACAGCATATATCGGACTTCTGAAAGAAGATAGCTGAAGTCCACCACTGTTGAGGGATACATGGCCCAGCATGAAGTACAACACAACTACAGCAAAGGAAGCTCAGAAGATTGTCGTGAACAAGGCAGCTGAGACATCTCCAGCCTGTCAGATGGGCAGGGTTGTTGACAAAGCAGCAAAGACATGGCTGAGCCAAAGATTTGAAGTGCTAGGAGTGGAGAGAAAGACACTCAATGAAGATCTGTCTGATCTGAATGTGTCTGAGCAGCTGAAGTGCAGAGGTACCAGCATAAAGAGAGCATCTCTGAACACTGAGCTTTCCCCTTTCTCCTCCAACCTCCATGAGCGCAGTTAGTTCACATGTGAAGCAGATAGGAAGCCCTTCCAGCTGTCAGCTTGGCATGTTCACAGCAAAACAGAAACTGTTGGGGCTTCTAAATTCTGGAAAATCCTCACACTTCTTTAAAAAAATAGAAAAGACCCTTTTGTAGCTGAGCAATGTGGGAAGAACTCTGAGGATGTCCATTGTTTCAGCTATCCTTACAACTAGGTAAAAATACTAATGGCCTGAATGCACGTTTGTGGAGATGGTCAGTGTCATCACCTTGCTGATGTTAAAAGGACCCAGGAAGGGACAGTGATGCAATACTGCATCCAGCAGACTCTGGTATGATTAATATTGCAATTATGAGAGGGCTTTATGATCTAGATTAGAGCTGCAGGGGCAGTAAGGCCAGGAGATGCTTGCACGTTATCAATACAGTAATAATTATGTAATTGTGTCCCAGAACTATGCTGTCATTAAAGAGGACTCTGAGATACAGAAAATCCAGCACCAGTTGAATTTCAAAGAAAATAATTTGGCTAAAGTCCCTCTCATTGGTAACCTGTTTTTCTGACTACTGAGGGAAGACAGTGATGATTTTCCTGCTCTGCTCGTTTAAGGATCACCTCCAAAATAATGCCCTTTATGAAACATTTCAATCAGGTTTCTGACCTTATCATAATGCAGAGGCAGCTTTTCTCAGGGTCAGCAACAATTTACATATGTATGGTGTGCTGATCGCAACTTAAAGTCAGCTATTTTATTTTTGGATTTCTCATCTACTTTTCACAGGACAGACCACACAGTCTTGAGCTCAGCCTGGTGAGAAGTGACTGCACAACTTCCAGCAGGGCTTTTGGTGGGTTCAGCCCTTGCATTACCGCTTCCACCAACAGATTTAGCAAACAAGATGTTTTGGGTGCTGTTGTTTTTTTGCCTCCTCCCACTGCTTTGCCTGCCAATTTCCTGAAAATCTAAGCTTTGGGTTCATGCTTCAGTAGAGATAGTATCTTTTGTATTGGCAGTTAAACAGCAGTAGGACTGAGCTGTGTGTGAAGTTCAGCTGTGTGTCTCAGACCATTGACAGAGGCTAATGGTAGCGCTGAAATCCTCTCTTTCCAACCTAAAGCAATGCATTCATTGAATCTTTCACTTAAATGCTGTAGAAATGGGGCTGAATTTTCCTCTTGGCTTGCTCACTTTTCTATTGCTCTTGTGCTTTTTTTCCTGTTTTTTTTTTTCACAGTTCAGTTGGAAAAAAGACACTAGCACTGAAGCATGGGCTCCTGTTCACAGTCATTTCTGTGTTTTTAAGGAATGTCTTCTAATATCAGTGACATAAGCATGACTGAAAACAGCCCAGAACCCCAAGAGCCTTGCCTATGCCTGAACACATTCACCAACAGGCTGCATGATAAAGACATTTTTTGACCCATGAAGCTTGAATTTTTGAAATGTAGATATTTTCAAGCCATTCACCCAGTGTGCAGGGATACCTATCCCTGAACTCCAGGAGGGGAACTTGGCTCCTGCTAAGGACTTTAACTGTGCTACTGTCACTGTCTTTAGGAGAAAATAACCATAAACTGCTTTATTTTTGAGGGACTGGGTCATGTCAGTGTGAGCTATGAATGATCAGTCTTGTGGACAAGGAACCGAAAGCACAGAACAGTGCTTGTTGGAACGAGTAGGGCTGGGACAAATATTTCCTATAATGATGGCTTTGCTGTATTGGGATCTTTGCTGTATCTTTTGTCTCATTTACTACTCTATGAAAAGTTGATGATGACTGTGAAAGGCACTTTAGATTTAAAAGCTCAGGAGTGGGTTTTTTTCGCCTGATGCAACAAAAAGATACGTGATAGAAAAGTTTTCCCTCAGAAAGGCTCATATTTGGGACATTTTAGAGTGATACCTAGAAATGCATGTTTTATATGGCCCAATGTACACCACCTCTGATTAATCCCATTAACTCCAAGATCTTATCTAAACACATGCTTAAGTATCTTGCCAAAACTAGGACTGTGGTGTTCTGCTTCTTTGCTCATAAAGCTAAAGTGGTTTAAGGGAAGGTTACCTGAGCTCCTTGAATCGTTTTGGAAAACATCAGCCTCACTCTCCCTTCCGATCCTTATTCATCTGTATCAGGATAGCACCTCAGGGCTTCAGCTATGACTGAAGTCTCTCCTGCTCACCTAAATCCAAATAGGAGAATCCTGCTTTGAAGAGATTAAGGCCTTATTGAAGATGGTGTAGAGAAGATGCTGCAGAGAAAGAAAGAAAGAGGATGAAATTGCACAGAGAGGATGAGGAGAACACATGTGGCTTAGCAGAGCCATTAGCTGTACGTAAAAAATCCATAGCAAACAAGTATAAATAGTATAAAAGCTCACGGATCTGTTACAGCTTTTTCTTTTCTTTCAATGTGTTCCAGTTTTTCAAGAGGTGTTGAAGTGAGGTTTGGAGGATGGAATAGGTTGAAATTTTGAAGAGCAGAATGTTGTTGATCTTTTTTTTTTTCCCCTTTCATCTTTTTAACACCTCTCCAGGTGTCTAGGATTTCTGAAAAAATAAGTCAGTAGGACAGTAAATTCATGGGTAAAGCTCCCTTTGATCACCTTGGAATGAATTTCTGCAGATATTCCCTCAAGTCTCCCGTCCACTTCCCACAGATTTGACTGCAAATAGACTGTAGGAAGTCAGAATAATCTGCCAAAACTCTTCTTGTTTTCCTCTTTTTTTTTTTTTTCTTTTTTTTTTTTGTGTGTGTATTTCAGTAAACACAACTCTTTAGGGATAACATCTGCTTCCCAAAGAAGACTTCCATTTCAGGAGAAAAGCACTAATATTTATAGGCAAATTCCCTTTCCCTTCCCATTTCCTTTCCTTTTTCAGTCCCTTTTTCCTCCTTTGCTCTTACTTGCCTCGTCTTCCTTCAAGACTTTTTCTTCTGCTCTCCTTGTGGAGTTGCTGTTGTAGCCCACTACCCGTAACTCCATCCTTAGGTGAGATTTAGCTGGCAAATGAAGCAATGCAGAAGAGAGCACAGGTCCACTGCCCTCTATCACAGTGGAATAAAAGATGTTGTTCATTGTTACACAGCCTCTCCAATAAACAAAGTTTGGGATCTGTAATTCTTCCCTTCTTTTAAATGGGTAACAGTTGTTTTCTGTGCATTTTTTTTTACAAACTATGTTTTTAAGGTAGGTTATTATGCCTGTGTTCATCTAACTAAGTGCCTGAATCTCAGCTAGTCTCCCTTAGCTCCCTCTGCAGACAGTGGAGATCTAGTCCAGGGAGACAGTGATTCATTTCATCCAAATTTAGATACTTAAAGTGGATGAGAGAATTGTGCCTTAGGTGCCTGTTTGTCTCCATTGAGACATGTGGGAATGACTGGCAGAGTGACTAACTCACCTGCAGCCATCCATTTACAGGTATCTGAAGTTTGGAGAGACAGACCCTGCCTCCTCCGATTGATTTCTGAGTTTTAATTTTGATTCCATCTGGTTTTGTGATACTTCATTCATTCTTTGTTAGCTTATGAACCTACATTCTGTCTTCTGATGCTGTGAGATGGGCCTTGGAGGATTGGGTTTAATTACTACAAAAATTGCAAATATTTACATTTCTACTAGTGTATACTGGCAGGTGTGCCTTTTCTTGTGGAAATACATCATTGCATTTGTGATAGAGACATCAAAAAATCTGTTTCCTATCCAAGTGGTTTTATTTATATCAACTACTGAGAAAACAATCATTTACTGGAGAAATAGTTTCTATTAATATTCATTATCATATGCCTTGAGAACCCATACACGAAATGTAATCACAGCCTCTGTTAGTCCTGTAATTTGTGCACCTGACATGCAGTTATTTGAGAACGCATTGGCACTAGTATTGACAGAAACTACATTTGTATTGTTG
The DNA here is from genome assembly GCF_019232065.1 of Centrocercus urophasianus. NCBI lineage: Eukaryota > Metazoa > Chordata > Aves > Galliformes > Phasianidae > Centrocercus > Centrocercus urophasianus. The sequence goes on from NW_024884711.1 coordinate 42,093,145, forward strand.
CACAGCAAGTGGGAAAAACAGGAGAAAAATGGTGGAATAATATGCAATATTTTCATTGCAGCCTAAGGGATACCCAGATCTGTTTGCAATAATGGAGAGCTGCAAGAGCTTTATTTGGACACTGGAGGAAGAAGAAAGCTCTAATGTGCTGGTGAGGTATGTAGACACTGAAGGGCTTGATGGAAGCTGAGGAATGTTGGAAGATTTTACTTCGAGTTTGGAAATGAAGTTTGGAAAATGAACATGAAAATGTGTTAGCTTGTTATGGTTCTGTTGGGGACGGAGGGAAGGTGGAGTGATGGCTAGCTTGAGCAATTGATTTCGTGTAATAGCACGTTGGAAACTTTAGCAGCAGATACAAAAAGGAGGAGAAAGACTTCAGGGTGAGATTCATCTCTCTTAACTTCAGGGATAGGATCCATCTCACTGAAATGTAGGCGTATAGAGAGTGATTCACTGACCAAACGTAGGAGTCTGCTTTACAGTGAGACACATTGCTTCCTGGGCTCTGCCGACCACATTGACTAGATCCCCAGCGCCGGCAGTGGGAGTGCAGACTTCCAGCTCACATGTAGACTCTTGCATTGCACCGTCCCACACTACCTCCTACCCAGACTGGCTTGAGAGATGGGATTCACTTCGTCTAATTTCAGATATCTCCACGGCTCACTTCTACATCAAGCTGGTCACCCTGGGCTCCCTGTGCAGTCAATGGAGAGAGACAGGTATTTTTAGGGAATGAGTCATGACCATGCAGATCTCCTCTTCCCAAATGTTGAACAACAAAACCAAACCCCCTGTTGCTTTCTCTCCTGATCCCATGATTCCTGTACACTTGTCTGTGTTTAGAAGAAGGAAAATGAGGGCCCATCACCTCAGTTTTGCTGTAACCTGAAGAACAGGGATCTGCAGGCTTAACTTTGCAGAGCAAAACATGGAAGCCGTGTTTTCTCCCACCTGCCTTTTCCCATCAGCTCGGTCCCTGTATGTCCAGCTCTGTGAAAACAGCCCAAGGGGTGACATCACTGCAAACCCTTCCACGGCCCTAATTTAGGCACCAAAAACTGCAGCCAGATGCAATGTCAAACACTCATCTGTGATGCCCTATTCAGCCCAGTCAGAGCATGGAGAACCTCTGGGCTCAATCTGGTTGATGTTGGACCCAACCCTGTGCAGTGGCTTCCATGAAACTTGTCTCTGTGCACCTCTGTTGTGGGCATACGTGTATTTTCTGGGACTTGGAGCTCATCTGGGTCCCACTCTTGCTGAAATTATTACTTCAACAAAGTATTTGCTGGAGGGAATTGTATGGAAAAACTTATTGTGATTTGGGCTTTATTTCCGTAGAGTTATTAATTTAGGGAAAAGCTGCTTTTACCTGTTCTCAGCTTCTAAGATCTTGTGCCAATAGTGCTCCCAGTTGTGAGACCAATAAAAATGAAAACAAAACCCATCACTTTGTATATCGCTTCTCTCCTTCCCCCAGTTCATAAGGTCCCAAGGTGCCTTGCAAAGTGCACATAATTATGCACAGAAGAGACATTTAGCCATCATTCAAAGGATGGTGACTATTCAGCAGCCAGCTGGACTGTTAAACTGCTGTTTTGGAAAGGAAGTGAAGAAAATTACTAAATGCCAGGGAAAACTGAGGAAGAAATTTAGATAAGTGGGATGTAATTACCTGAGCAGTGACTGAGCCAAGATACTGGAGCAACATATCTTATTGTTTGGGTTTGCAGGTGCCATCAAATCTTCCTGGATCAGGACTCTGGGCTTTTGGCATGCATGAGAGGGGTCAGCTCTCTTTGAGCAATGGCACTGTTGGTGGGCTATGGTCTGAACTGACACCACCAAAATGATTCCTTGTAGGATTTCAGCCCTGTTAGCACCCCCAGCCCAAATTTGCTTAGTCCTAATAGAAGTTTGGAATCCCTTCTTCTGAACAAGCAGCTGTTGATTTAGCACCAAGCCACAGTTTTTCCAAGTGCAAAACACAGAATATAACAAGCTACACATTTGTCTCTCCATGGAAAGATGCAGTCCAAAGCCACTGGAGATGGGAAGAGCTTATTCAGCACTCTCGCTGAGCTCCATTAATCCACATATTTAATACAAACACAACAGTAGAACTAATTCTGGCTCTGATGTAGAAAGCAGATGTAAAGGTTGTATGTCAGAAAATCCAGCTTTTCATATTACCCGTCGTTTGTGGTTTGGATGTTAATACGGTTGTCAGACCTCTTAGGATTATCTACCTGTCAAGAAGAGAAAAGTAGCAGTGCTTTCTGTTAGGCAAATGTTAAACCACATAAATGGAGTTAGTCCATTGCCAGCGGCCTTAGAGGATTGTCTAAAGATCCAGTGTGCTTATCCTGTTGTAGAACTAAAACTTGTTTAGTTAAGTGAATCTAATTATTTTGATTATGGATGGAGAGGAAGATCATCAAAGGTGGCTCCATTTTGTGTTTTGGTTTCTGATGCTCAGCGAGGTTATACCAGAGGAGGCCAACATTCAGAGGCTGGCAGTGTACCCAGGAGCTCACCCCCACTGAGTACTTCGTAGGCTCAAAATCTCATGCAGATATCTGAAGAAAAAGAGCCAGAAATGAGTAGCAAATACCTATAAATTTATTTCCCATCCTTTGGGACCTGACCTCTTGAATTTTTGGTGTGCCTCAAAGCATAAGTCCTTGCTGCAACAGATTTCTATTTGCCCTGGAAGCAAAAACGTGGGAGTAAGACGTAAAAGAAAAGTGTAGAGATTTGTCTATCAGGGGCAAAGCTGGGGCTAGTAGCTGAGAGATGATGGGATGAAAAATACAGCTGGTGATTTCAAGGGCACAGAGTTTTCCTGAAAAAAATCAGTCAGAAAGCTCTTCCTCTGGCTCAGTCCTAGCCAAAATCTGTGAAATGCTCTTCATGCAGAGGCAGCCACCATTGCCTGGGCTGGCTGGGGCAATAGATGAGTCCCTGTGCTCTGTAGCACGCTCCTCTGCTCCTGGGAAAGCCAGAGAAAACAAAGAGCAGCATTACCATAAGGTAAAAATTCTAGTGGGGGAGGGATATTTAATGCTGGTTCTTGTGATCTTTACCATCTGTAGAACAGATGGAGCTTCATTATGAGGAAGGGAACACCTTGAGAAGCATTATAATCTCACACCAGCCTGGAGAGAAGCAAAACCTGACTGTAGTTGAGATCTTGGGGAGGATTTTGACTTGTTTTTATGAAGGTTTAAGGAGCAGGCTCCTTAAAGAGGCTAATGAATCGTTGGCCAAAAAAAAAAAAAAAAAAAAAAAAAAAAAAA
>NW_024884711.1:42096549-42158869 GCF_019232065.1 Centrocercus urophasianus
AAAAAAAAAAAAAAAAAAAAAAAAAAAAAAAAGCAGCCATTAATTTTGTTAGCATCTGAGACAAGAAGAGCAGGAAAAGCTTTATTTAGATTTCTGTCTGAAATAGCAAAGTATGTATTTTTATAATCCTTGTGCTCGCATCTCAGAGCTGAAGTCAGCTGGGTGGTTTTTGTTTGCAGGGTTTGGTGCAAAGGCTTTTATTTTTGTTTGTTTAACCTTTGTGTCTGCACCCTTGATCTGCCCTTTGGAGCATCTCCGAATCTGGCATTCTCACAAATCCCTAACTCACAACAAATCTTAACTCTGCCCTCTGTGTTCTTCCTGCATTGGCATGCAAATAACAAGGAAATTGCAGGATTCATCCAGCTCATGAGAGGTGGATGCAGAACAGATCTGCAGGGAGGCTGTGCAGGCATTCCTGCCTCACACAGAGGGAAGGATCCTGCTGCAACAAGCCTTGTAATGGGGGACTGGCAGCCCCTCACCCCCTGGCAAGTCTGCACCTGGCTTCTGCACTGTAAAGACATAAATCAGCTGCAGGACACACCACAGGCCCTTGGGTTCCTCCACCCTCTTGATAAAACAACAAAATCCAGCTGAGCTTCAAGTGTGAAATGAAATCCAGGTGAGTTGAAGGGCTGCAGAGACAATGGCATAAAGTTCCAGATCCCTAAAAAGGTGATGAAATGAAGCTTTGGGAAAGCAGCCTTTGCACTTGATGATTTCCTAAGATTCCCATTGGGTGGTTCACAGATATTCCTAAACCCCAAAACTGGTGCCATTTGCATAGCTAGGTATATTCTTCTTGCTGTTGTATATTTGCTTTGTTTTCTGAGAAGCTGTTTATGGTTCACTAGATACAAAGCAAGGGACTGGGCATCAGGAGCCCAGCTATGGGCTTTCTTTGGCTTCTCCCTGTGACTCAGTTCCTTACCATTCTTTAGCTCTCCTGTCTCTTCCTCTGTGTTTATACATTGCCTACCACAACAGGGCTTGGGGCTCAGCACAGCCTCTAGGAAGCAGCACCACAATACAATAAAGACATGCTCCTTTCAAAACTCTCCCACCTCCATGAATAGATGTGAGCTTGGTTCTGATCCAAGCAACCTTATCCGCATAGTACAGAAAGAACCTGTCATGGTGTGAAATACTGAACTCTGCCTCTATTTGGAGGAAAGCCACAATTTATCAAACTAGCACCACTAGGAGCAGATCTGTCTGCCTACCTAAATCCTCCTTGCTAGCTAATAGCAAGGCAGGGAGTTTTGTTTCATATTTTTTATTTTTTAAAACTGAGATGATCATTTATTCAAAGTATAATGACTGCAATAGATGGGACTTGTAACAGATTCAGAATTAACATAATGATATTTGATAATAATCATAACATTTCATAATATTGATTGCAAGAGAAAACTGACAGCACAAGAATATACCAGCTGTCTGTACGTGTAGAATCTCCCAGCTTTTAACTTTTTGTCTCCCAAAGAAAGTTATCAATCAAGAACTTTGTTTATTAGTTTATTTTCTTATTTGTTTATTCAAGTTAGTTCATTTATGCAGAGGGAAAGAGAGATGGCAAAATTTCAAGTATTTAAGTGGGAAGGGAGAGGGATTAAGACCACAGTCCTGGCCCAGACCAAAGAATCATAGAATGGCTTAAGTTGAAAGATCACTGAGCTCCAGCAGCATCCCATGGCCAGGGTTGTCAACCACTGGATCAGGTTGCCAAGATGTATTTCCTGGTCTTCCTGCCTCCTGCATGTCCAAGCACCAGCTTTCTGAAGAGGAAGGCTGGATTCAGACCCCCTAGGATGTATGTTGGGATACCACAGGCTCTGAGTTTCTGTACCCAACCTCATGGGTGGCTGCCCAGTGAGGTCATGGATGTCCTCACCCCAGAGATATTCAAGACCAGGCTGGATGAGACTTTGAGCAACCTGGTCTCGTCGGAGGTGTCCCTGCCTATAGCAGAGGCTCGGAACTAGATGACCTTAAATGTTCCTTCTAACCCAAGCCATTCTATGATTTTGTGATCCTATGACTGTGGGCATGTGTGGATACAGGGGTTGGACTCAATGATCCTTATAGGTCCCTTCCAAATCAGGATATTCTATAATTCTTTGATTCATTTTTACCATGGATTCCTGCAGATGCCAGGTAGGGATCTACATTTTCAGGTTCTCAGCAGCTTGTGAAAATGTACATGCATCAAAAAAAACATTCTGAATCACTGATTACATCCAGTGAAGGGCCACAAGGATGATGGGAGCCTGGAGCATTTGTGTTGTGGGAAATCACTGCCACTCCTATCATGACATTGAGGTAGAAGTACTTCCCAGTGCTGAGAAACAACTCTCTATGAGCAGAGACATATGTGTATCAGAGAGCTCCTTGGAGCTGTCAGCCCCTTGTTTTAACACTTTACCTACATTCTGTCATAAGTTACATTGCAACCCTGGAAATCATCAATGAAGAGTTAGTTATGCTCATGAAACATAAGGATGTTGTGGCAACATCTGTGGTTGGCACTTACTACCATACGATAGAGTTTAACAGCGATGTGAAATTGGGTTGAGATGCATTATCTGGGAGAGAGAATGGGAAGAAAGGAGGGGGAGAAAGTCTGTTGACTTAAGAATCCCTCCAAAGAGCATGGGATAAGAAAATAAGAAGGCTGGTGGAACAGTCAGTCCCTGTTTGGCTAGCTGGCTGCAGATTGAAAAGATCAAATATTTACCTGTACTCCCAATGCAGAGGAACTGCTGGATCTCTGGCTGATTGGGAGGAAAACGATTCTGAGCACTGTTAAAATAACTTAATGCTTAATGCATAATGCAGTTTTTCAGCCCATACTCTAGTATTCAGCTACACCTATGCTGGGGAAAACTGTTTGTCATTGTAATTATTTCCCTCCTTGGAGAAAGGTGAGCTGGGGAAGAAGATATACGTGGGGATGCTTGGCTTCTTGGGCTGGTAGATGTAAAACCAGCAGAACTACATCAAGCACTGTGGGTGAAAGAAGAACAAAGCTCAAAAGACATGTAGTGCTTTAGCTCGTTGTGTTCTGGCCTTTCAGAGCCTTGGTGAAATCCTGAAGCTTTCACCTAATGTTGATTTGTCCTTGCTCAAGGAAAACATTCTGTTATTGCGGTGGATAAGTTGCCAGAGGAAATTCTTAAGGATTTGTCTGATAATGAAAAGATGATTGGAATGGCTGTGTAAAAAGCCTAAAATGGTGAGAAAGTAGCAGCAGAGTGGTTTGAGAATAATACATTCATTTCTGTGTGTGTGCAGCTCCACTGCATCTTTTGTGTAGATTCTCAGCATTCCTGGAAAAGGAGAATATCAACCAAAGGTGACATTTCCAGGAATCTCTTTGAAAAGAATCATCCTCATATTCATTCACTGGAGACTGCCAGTATACTTGTGTGTGAAATTGTAAAGCCTTCTGAGAGAGCAATTGAATTAAAGTTTGCAGTTGTTGGTCTGCAAGACAAGGAACTTTCCCAAACTTGTTGTGCTTTGGTCTCTTCCTCTCCTTTTTCCCATTGGTCCAAAAGTTGCTGCTGGAATTGGTAATGCTAAATATTGATAAAATTGTTGATTTAAATTAATTGGTCTGCCCTAAGTAATTTCTATAAGAAACTAGAGTTGAACTGACTTCTAAACACAAGAAATGGCCGATGTTGAGCAGAAATGCCTAAAATGTTGCTCAGTGAAGACATACAAATGTTTAAAGCAGTGATTCTTTTATTTTATTTTATTTGTTTGTTTATTTATTTATTTTGGATGTTCAAAGATGCAAAGCAGTATATTAAACATATCCTCTGGTTATTTCTTTGTGGATCCAATAATCCAATACGTGACCCAGTAGAGCACAAAAATGGAGCGTTCATGACTGAGAATGAGGGGAGAGATTTTTGCTCTCATCAAACTGTTCCACGCTTTAATTCCTGTAGCAGACCATCAAGTCTCAGTCCCCACTAATGAGCTACAGCCTACAGTTTTTCATGCAAAGTACTTTTAAGTCCCCTGTGTTTCAGTGCTCTTGAGGGACTATGGAGAAGCCAGTTGGGAAGATCTGTTGCCATTCAGCCTACGTACAGCTGCAAAGTTCAGTTGGAATCACCCTGCAGGAGTCACTGATTTATTGAAGAGGACGGAATACACTAGAGATAGTCTGCTGGAGAAGAGAGAATATATAAAAACAGAGAGAAACTCTAGAAAACAACAATCAAAATGGAAACCAGGGCTGGTCTTAGCTAATAGCTTAGCTAATTGGAAGAATGACAGGAGAAAAGGTGATTTGGGGATCTTTCTAAGCATGTAGACTCATTGGTAGGATGGCCAAAGTACTTCAGAAGCCCTTGATAAATATCAGACAGAAACATGCACCTGTGGGGACAAAAGTTTGGTGTATGCGAGATCTGAATGCCTTGTTGGAGAGCCCTGCTTCCCCTGGTTACAGAAGCAGCCTGGGATGATCAAGCTTCTGACTTGGAAATCTGGAAGAGAGGCCTAGTGAGGAATCCTGAAATTGCTTTGTCACGGCTCTGGTTCCAAGAGAGGATGAGTTTAGCTTCTTGCTCTTCCACATGGAGAAAGATCCCCAGGAGGAGGAGGAGGAGGAGGAGGAGGAGGAGAGCTAAAGTAGCGCAGAGGAAAGGGAGGTTAAGTGAGCTGCCGAATGCACCCTGGTCTCTGCTTCTCATGCTAAGAAGCAATTGAAATATTAAAGGTAATAAAACATGATTTAGTTCATGCTGTGAACTTCAGTTATTTACTTCAGTTCACGCTTTGCATTTTATCTGCCGGGCCTCAGACTGTCTATGTTGATAAATCACAGTGTTCCAAGTACAGAAGGGGGAGTAGAACAATTTATTTTATAAGTATTCAATTATGAAAGTAGGGGAGGAGGGAAAAATGCATGAATAAAAAAAAAAAAAGAAATTCTGGAGTTATAAATAATTCTAGTGTCATCCTTACTTTACCCTTTCTCAGCCAGAGATCCTTATCACCATTTTAAGGCCAGAAATAGCAACTTGTCCAAGAAGGCAGGAATAAAAATGAGGTTTCTGACTGTTGTTGAGTTTGTCCCCTCAGTAAAGTGATTATTTTCTGGAAGGCTCTCAGCTAACTCAGATGCTAAAAGAGGAGCTGCTGCTGCATCTTTAGGGGGCTACCCTTAAAATGATGAATGGTGACACTAATTGACGGAGGCCTCGATAATTAAATGGAAGGTTGAAAGTGATATCCTTTTTATTTTTCTTGTATTTCTGTCTTTCTGCCACCCCCAACAAAGGACAAAATGTCACTCATAACTTATACTCTGCAGAGCTTCGTCACTTTATCTCTGTTTTAAATGTTATTTGAATGTTAGATCTTCACATTTGCTTTTCTTTATTTAAGAAAAAAAGACAAACCAACCATAATAGGCATAAAACTGTCATGAGAAGGTCATAAATTGCATATTGCTTACCGAAAGAAAGGGGACATCTCCCGTCCTATCTGTTGAATAAATCCTGCAGGAAGTTTCTCTATCTTGCTAGTGTTTATACATTCTTAAGTGTGCTCAGGCTGGTACAAAGAGCCAGACTGACAACTCTGCTCCTTGCTGAAACAGTGACCGCATAGACTGCAGGCAGGGTGAGACACCATCATGCTAACATGTTTCAAGCCTGTTTTGGACCACGTTGGGATGAAAGAAAATTTATGGAGGGAAAGAACCAGTGTGTAGACCATAAAATTTTTTGTCTCTTTAGCCTAACATAGAGGGTGACCAGATTATGAAGGGAAAAAAAGGAAAAGAAAATGAAAATAGGAAAAGAAAATAGAAAAGGAAAAAGCAAATAGAAAAAAGAATAAGAAAAAGAAAGCGAGAAAGAGAAGGAGAAAAAAAGAGAGAAAAAGAAAAAGAGGAAAGGGAAGAGGAAAACAATGAAAAGAAAAGGGAAAGAGGAAAGAAAAATGAAAAACAAAAGGAAAAGGAAAAGAAAGAGAAAGAGAAAAGGAAAAAGAAAATGAAAAGAGAAATGGAGAAAGAAAAAGAAAAAGGAAAAAGTCTTCATTAGAATAATTACTGAGCTAAGACTTGGCCAAGATTTGCAAATGCAATGATTTCTGGGTGATTGGATGCCACAGTCTGTGTGTGCAAACTGAAACACCTTAGAGGTCCAATTTTCCAAAAGCACAGAACACTCCCTTTCTACGAAAATCATGCTTCTTACATAGCATGTCTCTCCCTCAAAACCTAAATAACCCTTCTGGATATCCAGCTTACATACAAACAAGACAAGAAAAAGCCAATAGCCTGTGGGTAGTAGGAAGTTTCTCTCTGTAAATTGCCTTTGGATCCTACCCAACTAAACATTAATTAAAGAGGAACAAAATCCCTAGATCCACAGCTTTCTAGAAAGTCCTTTTGGAACCTGAATGTCTGCTTGGGACTGAAAAATATTCCCAGCTCCTGAGTGAAATAGGTAGCTTAGGTGGTTTTCCTGCTGCTCCTAGTTTTGTCAGAGTGAAGGATTTAAAACTGTCCAGAAACTCATTAGTTCTACTGAGCCACAGTCAAGCCCATTCTGCTGCTGCTGCTGAAGGCTGCACAGCAAAGTGTCTGTGCACATCTATCTACTGTGCATGGATTTAACTATACATTAGAGCTAACTGTAGGAACAGGAGAAAGGGAATATTCCCTTTACCTCTTGCCTTCAATTTTGGGGAAAAAGAGTGAAGACAAAATCTGAAACAGACAATATAGATGACTTATGGAGAAAATATTACTTGGTGATTTGATGAGGATATCTTATTTAAATGCATGTTGTAGGTTAAACAAATACTTCCATTTTTTAAATCTGCAAGTGAAGTATTTGATAGATATTTTTAATCTGCAGGTGGAGCATTTGATTGACAAAATAGTGAAGTGGGTGTTTATCACTTTGCCTAAGCTCATGGGCCAGAAGGTGTCAGTCAGCCTTTGGGAGCTTCTTTCATAATAAATTATAATTTGTGTCTGGGAAGACTGTAAGCTGTCCGGTTATTGCCTCCACAAGTGTTACTATTGGGGTAGGAATGTTTCCACAGACATGAGTGCCTGCACAGGGAATGATGCGGGTGCACTCCTGTGAGGTCTGCACCAGGCAAAGCACCTGCAGAACGGGGATCCCAACTGTGTTGCTTCATCAGCTCTTGCAATTAGTTCCATCTAATTGTCAGGGAAAGCAATAGCAACTGCTGAATAAATGAATTGGCAAGAGGTGATCAAGAGATAATGCAGCTTTCAAACCCTAATGACTTTGTGATAGGAAAGAGAAGGAAAGAAAAGAAGGAATGAGCAAATGTCTACACCTGCACAGCTTACCTTCCTGTCCTCAGGAACTGAAACAGTTGGAGTGCAAAGGGGAGAGCTCCTACAGAAAGTATAGATATATCATCAGAAATAAACCCTGCACTGAAGAGCCTTCAGTAGGTAAAGGAGCAGAGAAGGGATAAGGAGAAGTGCTGCATCCTTATCCCTATAGCTTCATGAAGCTCTACTTGGATGAATTATTCTGTATTTCTTTGTGCAGGAGCTGCATGACAGAGCCTTAAACTGAACCCACAGCTTCACATTTAGCTGTACTTGCAAGGCAAGAGTCCAACTAAAATTAGACCAAACAGTCTAAAGCTAGACCAGACTGTTACATGTGCCTAAGTTTCCTTTGAATGCTTAAGAGTTATACTACGAATTCATGAACGGCAAATACAGCCCCCTACCCTTTAAATGACCTGGTTCCCATCTTCAAACCACTGGATATTTTGCTTAGTTCTATTCTTGCCCATTACTTGCCCAGCTGCTTTCACATCAGAAATGCCTCCTGCTTACCCTGAGCAATGATGCTGTTGCGTTATGATTGACGATCATCATAAAATCTTCTCTCAGATTCATTTGTGGCCTTTTCTTTTACACGTTCTTTTTGTTCCTGCTAATGATAAGTCTATGCTGCTGGGAAGCAGAACACATTCATATGGCATGATGTCTCTTTTCTTCTTCGTGACGGAAGGCAAAAAAACTTGGGTGCACAAACAAGCCTGAAATGAAAAACTGTGGATTGAAATGCTGTAGACAAAATGCTACCCATCCAAAAGCTATGAGCTCTAGAGACCATCTTATAAAGCACATGCTCTTGGTGAGGAATAAGTATTGATGTCTTTCCTGGCAGATATACAGGCAATTCCAGTTCAGATGTTGTGTTTGTACCCACCAGACACTTTGCCAAGTTCCAGTGAGCCAAGGAAATGCTTGGCTGAATATAAGAGTTATTTGGGGTTTGAGTCATGGTGGAAATGAACCTCCCTGAACCTTGAGGCCCCAGCCAGGATTGTGAAATTGCTGTGTGTCTGGAGATCTCTCCTCTTCCATGAATAACAACTTTGCTCAGTTGACTTTTGGAATCCATCTTTTTTGTCCTAATAGTAAAACAGCAACTTCTTGGGGGAATTTATCTTAATCCACAACATGCTCATGTTTCTGTTTGTCCTAATCTAAATTTAGGCTAAGAGAGAGCTACAATCCATCCCTACTGAAAGAAAAGCTAAGAGGGAGCTTTTACTATTTGCACAGGCTAATGGAGATACATCTCCTAATTCCCTCTTTGCCTCACAGATCGAAGCCGCTTCTTGCTTGCTGTTAAAGCTGGTAACTGATTATAAAGGTAGCAATTATTTTTACATCCCTGGATTCCCAGAACAGAGGCTAGGCAGGGAGCCTCATTACTAAACAGTTTTAAATATTTATTCATGTATGTAAATTCCACTGGTCAAAATCTTGACACATTCACAGCATCACATATTTCATTCAGTTTATCCTCTGTAATTGTTACCAACTGCTCAACAGCCCTGAACGATGAGTCCCATTGAGAGCAGGAGGTACAATAAGTGTAGTGGCTGTTGCTACATAAATTATCTGAGAAGCCTGAGGACTACAGAAGTCCTTCTTACGTTTGAGCCTGGAGCACAGCAAAAAGCAGTTTGGTGGTTTTGATTTTCACACCCAGTGTTTACATATGTGTTTTGTTACCCAGTCTTCTTGAGGCAAAGATGGATGGCACAAAGAAGTATAGAGAACACAAGGTAGAAGAGGTCTGGAAGAGTCATTTCTATAATCAATAAGCTTGCTGTTATGATTCCTCTTTTTTTGAAAATTTATGATACAAAATCGCAATTGCAGCTAGTAGGAGCTGATCTATAAAGCCATATGCACATCATATTTTAGGAACAAAAATTTTAATGGAGACATACACAAGAATGGGAAGAGATTGAAAAGTAATAGATTAACATAAATTACAGGTTTTTTTGGTTAAAATTTATCTCCTGATTCTTCATCTCTGTCTGGAAACAATTTGTCATGACAGACTACAATCAAAAAGACTGGTACTATGTAACTTCAAGACTTTATTAGTTCAGAATCTGAAACGGTGGGCATTGCAACACCTACAATTCTCCTTAGGCTATGTTTGCATCAATGGCCTTGGCATCATTGGAAACACCTGGCAGCTAACCCTGAACTGCGTGGCACTGGTGCTGCAGAGCCAGCAGTCCTCTGCAGTGGTGCAGCCAAAAATAAGCCCAAGAAAATGGCATTTTTAAATGTTACTGAGGCCATGCACTGTTTACTTACTTCTTGGATATATCAGTGGTGAAATTACCTGCTGTGTTCTCAGTGTTGTGCCCCAACGTGCTGCCTGCCTCTTAAAGCATCAGCCAGTTCAGCCAAGGGAGAGAAAACCCTTGGAGATATCTGAGCATTAATAGGACGCAGATTATGCCTTCCACCTTCACACAGGGCAATTTGGAAGACACTACCAAACATGTCGACAGATGAAATAAGTTTTTTCATGAGGCCAATCAACACCAGCACAGGAAAGGAGAAGAACAAAACACTGAAGGTTTTTTTTTAACAAATCTACAACTTGCTTGTTGCTTTAAGCAAGACACAAGCATTGAATTGAAGCCCAGAGAGGAGGTGGAAGAATTCAAGCATTATTACTATGTGCCACAAATAATCACAGACTACAGACTTACACTGGGGAATCAAAAAGTGAATGGATGGAGTCCCAAGCCCAGACAAGTGAAAAGTAATCAGGAGGCTGGATATCGTGGAAAGAAAATAGTGAAGAGACTTGCACTCCCATTGAAAAACAAACAAAACTGATCTTGGCACAAAACTGATCTTGGCCTTATTTATTACTGCCTAAAGTTCAAGAACTGCGCGATTATCATTTCACTGTGGAAGGAGTGTGACTGCTTCAGGCTCTGGCTGAAATTATGGCATCTTGTCTCCACGTAGCACTCCTCTACATCTCCAAGCGTGCTGCGTATGTGGCAAGAGGCCATTGCTGAAACCTTGACATGGCCACTGCCTGCTACAGACAAGACATGCTTGCTGTGCTGATGTTCATGGTTCTTTGACATTTGTTCTTTTTTTATTGTTTTCTTTGAACTAGGTGATGTTAGAGTGAAAGCATATGTTGTCTGTTTTTATAAAGAAAATCGTGACCAACCAGCTCATATAAATTACAGCTGGTCTTGTAACTTCTCGTTAGCATGAGCGAATTTGAGAGCATGTGGCTTGTGCTCACCCTGACAAGGTTCTTACATCGTGTCTGTCTCCAGAACAGGCTTCCAAACTAACGAATTTTCTCCTTCTGCTCTCCCATGATGTAAGCTGGCCCATCCGCTGAGTTCAGGCTGCATCACAAGCTTAGCAGGAATTACTGCAAAGAGAAGAGTGCATAAATGATTAAAAGGAGACTTGACCAGATAAGATGTGAAGGCATTTGACAAAAAAGTCCATGTTGCTGTCATAGTAATTAATGGTGAAGAGCATTTTGGTGCCATGAGTATTGTACTTAAGGAATTATATCAGCATGTTAAAAAATGCATCATGAGAGGGCACATTTCATTTGACTTACTTTCAAATAGGAACAACTAATAATACAAAGACATGAAAGTGTGTCAGCAAGGAAGATCATCCTTTCTTCTTGCAGTTTTCTGTAACCAGACACAATTATCAGAGGTCTGAGGATGTGCCCTGTGGTTAAATTTAAGCCTATCGAGATTTTAGCAATATTGTTTGGTGTTGCAAACAATGTACTGGATGTCACAGATGGGCACGCTCAACAGAAAAATCAAACCTTTTGCAAATATTCCATGTGGAAGTGATGGTGTTTGGCCACATCTTTCATGTGAATGGATATTAGAAAAAAGTTGGTCTCCAGAAGAGCAGTCAAGCACTGGCACAGACTGTCCAGGGCAGTGGTGGAGTTACCATCCCTGGAGGTGTTCATGGACTGTGGAGATGTGACATTGACTTACATGGTTTAGTGGGCAATACTGATGGTAGGTGCATGGTTAGACTGTACAGTCTTAGAGGGCCTTTCCAATCTTAGTATTTGTATGGGAACTGCTGTGTCACGGCCTGAACCTCTGATTGATCACCTGAGGCAAGCCATGAGTCAGCCAGAGGAGCACAGGTGAAGGCAATTCAGCTGTGCTGCCGGAAGGGGTGGAGCCTGGCTCCTAGACCTATTTAAGAGCTGGCTCCCAGTGGGGAAGGATTTCTTCTGGAGATTGCCTCTATTGGTGTTTTGTGGTGAGCCCAGCTGAAGGGTAAGCCTCCCATTTTGTTTTCTTTTGTTATCATTGTCCACTTTGCCTAACTCTCTTGATTATATTGTAACATCTTGATATCCGTTGATTATACAATTGTAACATCTTGATATCCATTGATTATACAGTATTTTATAGTTCTACAGTTCTGTGATGTGGTGTACAGGTCTCACTCTCCAACTCAATCTCAAAAAGTCTACAGAAGAACTACAAATAAATGGTGATAAAAATGTGAGTAGGTTGCTTAAACAATATTAAAAGATTTTGGTAAAGGAGGCTCCATCTATACTAGTAAATAAAATGGTCCAAGCCTTTAGGAACCAGCAGCCCAACTCTCCTGTGTGTAGCTAAACTCTTTTAAATTCTTCTACCACAAAACAGCCAGGTCTGCTCTCTGCTGCCTCTTGGCATTTCCTGCTTTGATCTGTCACTGGGGAGGTTTAATGTCTTCATTAAGGGAGAAGTTAGAGAACAGGTGAAAGAAGTCCATTTTAGTTCTGCTTAACGTGAGCCTGCATTAGGACTGAGCATCTTTCTTCCAGCCCCAGTGTTTTCAGTTCTGTTAGTTTATAAATACATCACCATTTGCTCTAAGATGTGCTACAATTTTTCTCAGTATTTTTCAAGTTTTACCTTTAACCCACTTCTGAAGTGGCTGCAGGAGGTGGTGAAGTAATCCTTGTTCATAACAATCTTTGTATTGTATGTCTGCACACAATGTCCCTTGGGATCCAGCCCCGGTATTGGATATGTACTAGACATGACTATTTTAGCCATCACTTTTCTATTCAAGCTGTAGGATACTGCTCTGCTTTCCCTTTCATATGATGGCATCATCTTCTTCCAGCTTTTTTGTTTTGTTTGAGGAATGTTCCTTGATTCTGAACTGAATAGAGAGGTCACTAATGGAAAATCTACATCTGAAATGCTGGAGAGTGAAAGAAAAACTTCCCAGCTTTGAGAGACAACTTCTGGTTGTTAGCATATGTTATGAAATTGGCTTTCATTTCTATGCCTGTAGCAAGGGAGACCACTATATACATAAATACAGGGACAAAGACAAGTCCCTTCAGAAAGGCACTTGATACTGTCTCCCACGTGAGTGGACAGTGAGGTGGATTGAGAACTGGCTAACTGGCAGAGTGCAGAGGGTCGTCGTTGGTGGTGCAGAGTCTGGCTGGAGACCTGTAACCAGCGGTGTCCCCCAGGGGTCGGTGCTGGGTCCAGTCTTGTTCAACATCTTCATCAATTACCCTGATGAGGGGATAGTGGCCACTCTCAGCAAGTTTGCTGATGATACGAAGTTGGGAGGATTGGCTGACACGCCTGAAGGCCATGCTGCCATTCAGCGAGACCTGGACAGGCTGGATTGCTGGGCAGTAAGAAACCAGATGAGGTTCAACAAAGCAAGTGTAGAGTCTTACACCTAGGGAGGAATAATTGCATGCACCAGTACAGGCTGGGGGATGAGCTGCTGGAGAGGAGCTCTGCAGAGAGGGACCTGGGTGTCCTGGTGAACGACAGGTTGGCCATGAGCCAGCAGTGTGCCCTCGTGGCCAAGAAGGCCAATGGCATCCTGGGGTGCATTAAAAAGAGCGTGGCCAGCAGGTTGAGGGAGGTGATCCTCCCCCTCTACTCTGCCCTGGTAAGACCTCATCTGGAGCACTGTGTCCAGTTCTGGGCTCCCCAGTACAAAAAAGACAGGGATCTCTTGGAAAGAGTTCAGCGGAGGGCCACAAAGATGGTGAAGGGCCTGGAGCATCTCTCCTATGAAGAAAGGCTGAGTGAACTGGGTCTGTTCAGCCTTGAGAAAAGAAGACTGAGAGGGGATCTAATCCAGGTTTATAAGTATCTGAGGTGTGGCAGCCATAGTGGTGAGGCCAGTCTCTTCTCAGTGGTACATGGAGACAGGACAAGGGGAAACAGACATCAGCTGCAGCATAGGAAGTTCCGCATGAATGTGCGCAAGAACTTCTTTACAGTGAGGTGACGGAGCACTGGAACAGGCTGCCCAGGGAGGTGGTGGAGTCTCCTTCTCTGGAGATGTTCAAGACCTGCCTGGATGCCTACCTGTGCAACCTGCTGTAGGGAACCTGCTTTGGCAGGGGGGTTGGTATCAATGATCTCTGGAGGTCCCTTCCAACCCCTACAATTCTGTGATTCCAGTCTGTGCACATCAGCTTTCTGGCTAATTCTCTGATGACGTGTTGCTTGAGTAGTGACCTACACTTACTAGGGTGTGCTGGCATTTTACATCCATTCTGTGTGGCCACTGATCTTCATAGGTCAGCATGCCACTGCCTCCAGAGAATCATTAAGGTTGGAAAGACCACAAAGATCATCCAGTCCAACATAGCATGTTAGAAAAGAAGTTAAGAAAGGAGTATGAGTGACATCAGGAGACAAAGCTGCCATGTGGGGGCTGATGCCCTGAAAGAACAAACGTTCTAGTTGAGCTTTGTGTGCTTCCCCACTAAGTGTTAGATGCTAATGATTAATATAGCCTTCTCTTGCTTTGTCATCAAAACCTTTGGTGTTGACTAAATTCATGAAAAACATGTTTCTTTTACCAACAAATTGATTTGATTTTCTTTGATAAATTATGAGTTACCATAAAAGAAGAAGCACTCTGTGTGCCTGGTGACAACTTCCTTTGAGGTAGAGTGTATTAATCTACATAGCACATGTGCTTTGAAGTCAGAACAAAATCCTGAATCGTGATGTGTGTGCATGATAAAGAGACAGACGGCGAGGTCAATTCTGTTCTGCTGTATCTGTGTAAATTCGAATCAATGCCAAGGCTGCAACTGTGATCAAGATTGGGCTCACTGTGTAATCTCCAGGCATACCCCATGCTCAGTAGGATGCAAGAGGAAAGAGAAATGAAAATTCCCCATTTTAGCTGTATGTCATCTCCTTGGTGAAAGGTGCCTGGTCTTGCACATTAAAGGTAATATTGTGTATCTGTATAGAACAGCTTCAAGTGAATTGGAAATAAAGAAACTCAAACAAAGCAGTTATAATGGTAAATATCAGTGTGACACAGGTGAAATAACTCAAAATGCTTTTTACTAACAAAGCATCAGCAAGATGTAGAGCCCGTTTCTCCACTCACACCAGTTTAGCAACCTAATAACTCACTGGATGGCAACAGAAAAATTCTTGATTTGTGCTGGTTCAGGAGGGTCAGGCAGTTACCCAAATTTCTCTGCCTAGCTCCCTCATTTCCTTTTAACATAATCTAACTTCTTCCTTTCCAAATCTGCTGTTGCTGAAGCCTGTTGCTCCTGCTCTGACAGGTCCAGTACTGCACAGAGAAGCTGTGCATTCCCCATCTCTGAAGGTGCTCAAGACCCTGGGCAACCTGATGTAGTGGGTAGCAACCCTGACCAAAACAGACTGTTTGGAACCAGATGATCGTTAAGGTCCTTTCCAACCCAAGCTATTCTATGATTCTACTACTCACTATTCCTCGTTTTTCTTGCTGTGAAAGGACTGTTTTTGTTACTGTCATTGCTGGGATCCATACCACAGTCCATAATACTCAAAGCCACAAAAGCTATAAATCCGTGTCCAGTGCATGGGCCCTCAAACGCAGTCTGGTAAGGATGTGCTGTAGGATGGATGGAGGCATTTTATCCCCACCCAGCACAGAATCACTGGGGCTGGAAGGTGTCTTTGGAGATCACTTGGTCCTATCCCCCTGCTGAGAGCAAGGGCAAGATATGCAGGGCCTTCCCTGCTGGACTTTTGAATATCTCCAAAGAAGGAAATGACACTACCTCTCTGGACAACCTGAGCCAGTTTTTGACCAATCTTAATGTAAAAAAGACTTATGTGAGTTTAAGTGGAATTTCCTTATTTAAATTTATGCTCGTTGCCTCTTGCCCTCATCAGTGAGTTGAATCTGGCTTCATCTTCTTTATATCCCACCAGGTATTTATACACGTTTATACAAAGTCCCTGCTCTTCTCAAGACTGAGCAGTCCCAGCTCTTGCAGCCTATCCTCTCCAATTCCTTAATCACTTTTATAGCCCTTCAGTAGACTCACTCCAGTATGTTCTTTTCATACTGATGAGACCAGAAGTGGATCCAGCCCTGCAGATAAGTCTCAGCAGTGCTGAGCAGGGGAGAAGGATCACCTCCTTCAACCTGCTGCTGTCACAGAAGGCTGTTGGCTTTCCTTGCTGCAATGGAGCATTGCTGACTTATGTTTGACTTAGAATCCCAGGCCATGATGCTTTCCAGCTGGTTGACTCCCAGCATGTAGTGGCCTATGAGTTTGTTCCTCTTCAGATGCAGGAGCTGAAATGTCTCTTTTTTAGAGTTCATGAGATTCTTACTGGTTATTTCTCTAGCCTGTTGATGTCTCTCTAAATACCAGCAGAGCCATCAGCCAATCCTCCCTGTTTCCTGTCATCTGCAACTTTGCTGATGGTCCACTCTGTCCTAACATTTGGGTGATTATTGAAGATGCTGAACAGTATTTTCTCCACTAGTGTCTGGCCTCCATTTTATGCTGCTGATCACAGCTGCTTGGCTTTAGATGCAATGCGAGGTCTCAGTCTACCTCACTATACACTTATCTAGCCTATACTTCATCAGTTTGTCAATATGGATGTTGCATGAGTCACCATCACAGGCCTTTATTAAAATGACAATAAACAACATCCACTGCTCTCTTCTCAGCCACCAAGCCAGTCACCTCATGATAAATGACTACTGGTTTGGTCAGACAGAATTTCCTCTTCACAAGTGCAAGCTGCCTTTTCCCCTTTCACATTTTCATCCTTCTTAGGGAAATGGCTCCAGGAAGATTTGTGCCATCATCAACTTGAGGATCAAAGTGAACCCAAGTAGCCAATGGCTCCCCAGATCCTTCTCTCCTTCTTGGAGTCAGGAATGACATTTGTTTTCTTCCACTCCTCAGGAACCTCACTCAGTCACCAAGGATTTTTCAAAGATAATGGAGTAGGCTCTCAATGTCATTGGTCAGGTCCTTCAACACTCATGAATGTGTTCCATGAAGTTTCATGGACTTCATTTTAAGTGTTCCCTAACCAGATCTTTCTGTATCGAGGATGGGTCTTGGTATCTCAATTCACACTTTCCTACTGGGTCCTGGGATTCCTGAAGATAAGACTTACCAGGTAAAAACCTATAAAGATCCTTCAGCACAACATCCAGCAAAGAACAAAAACATAGATTCTCTTCTTTTTTCCCTCATAAATAGTTAAAAAAGTGTGTAAACTGAGCTTAAACTAAGTAGCACATATAAGCCAATTTTAAGAAGACACTTACTCAGTTAGATCCTCTCTAGTGCTTGTGAGATTGCCAAATAAATTCTTTTCTTATTAGAATAGGAATCTCTTTGACTTATCAAGAATGTTTCAATGACACAGTCTAGTCTTCTGCATTTTCCTTCCATGCCTATAAATACTGTAGAGTCTCGTTTATAAATACTGTAAAGGCTTGCCTATAAATACCGTAATCTTACTTACGCAGAAGTCAGTTGGGGTCTTCAAATAGTTTCCCTTTATACATACCTCATGGTATTATTTGGGGTTCTTCTCAGCATGTGATAGCAAGCGAAGCAACCAGGAAGGCAAAGATGCAATCTGTATGTTGGATCTATTTCAGCAATTATTTTGGTGTGTGTTATATGTAAGAGATCATTTACATCTACACCATCTTCAGCTTTTCATTATTTTTTTTTTAATATATAAATACATATATATATTTGAAGGGTGGGTGAGAGAGGAAAGAATTTGTTTGGGATCTTATCAAGAAATAAAGTAACACAAAATGCATCTTATGAAAGAGGCATACTGTGCCTTTTTTTTTTCTTTTTTTCCACTGGCCTACTGCCTAAGGGAAACATTCACTGGCAAATCTAAAACTTGTTCAAAACCCTTTGGAGAAACAGACTATTATTAAATTATTTATTTTATCTTTGAAGTGCTTCCATTTCTACACTGTTAAGGATTTTTCTGTAAAAGCCAGGGTGCCTGAGAATATTTGGCCTGTAGTGATCTTTGAAACATAAGCCTCTTTTTTTTTTTTCTTCCCTCTCTGTCTTTTCTTCTTCCCCAGTTTCTCAGTATGAATGATGATCTGTCTGATGTGGAGTGCCTGTACCCACTGGGGAAATTTTAGGAGATCTTTAGTAGCTGGAGACAACCAACGCCTGATTTGCTCTGTGTTTGCTTAGTTTTTTTAAGAGAAACAAACCTGGCAGAATCAAAAGGGTGGGAGATGTATTCAAATGCTCTCAAGCGATTATTAAAATGTTAAGCAATTAACTGTTAAGATCATGCCTGTAGCAGCATCTTTTGAAATACCTGTGCTAGCAGCGCCTTCTGAAACCAGCGCAGGAAAATAATCCATTTGCTAGGCTACCTGCCATTGAGGCGTACATCGGAGACCCTATTTAATGGGAGAACTCCCACTGACTTGCATGGGCTTAGATGGAGCCTGAGGAGAACTCAGCTGTGGTTCCTCAACGTGATTCTTGCAGACTCAAAGAATGGAGAATCACGTTGCCATATGATGAGTGTAGGGCTTCATGCTGGGGTTACTTTGAGGGGACTGCAGCAGAGCTAATGGGGCTGAGCCCTCTGTGGGTGATGGGTATAGGGAGGGATGCTATGCTGGATGCTGGATACAGTTCTGCTGCCAACAGGAGGTGCATGGCTTGAATACACCAGGACCATCGCTGGTTCTGCAGGGTTTCTTACCAGGCTGCAGAAAAAGAGGACACAATGTACAGGCTAGTGTGGGAGCCTGACAGAAAAATTTCTTTTATAGCAATATTATGGGATAAAGCTGTCCTCAGCACTGAGAAATTAGCACAGTGGTAATCACAGAATGGATTAGGTTGGAAGGGTTCTCAAAGATCAGCCAGTTCCAGTCCCTCTGCCATGGGCTGGTGGCTCCCCACCAGCTCAGTCTGCCCAGGGCTCCATCCAGCCTGGCCTTGAGCATCTCCAGGGTTGGGGCACAGCTCTCTGGGCAGCAGTGCCAGTTCCTCACTACACTCTCAGTGAAAAATATCCCTCTGACATATAATCTAAATCTCCCTTCTTTAAATTTGAAACCATTCCCCCTTGTCCTTTCACTATCTACCTGTGTAAAACAATTTCACTCCTGCTTATAAGCTCCCTATATGCATTGGCAGGCCATAATGGGAGAGGTAGGACATCCCACAGCAAAGGGGTTGCTGAAGCGGTTGATGTTGCTCCCTGCAGTGTGTAACATGCTTGCTAGTAACAGCCCATAATGCTCACTGGTCTTCACTGAGATGCGTTGTGGGGAATTTCTAGCTCCCAAGATTACTGGTAGTGAGATGCTTTCCCTTTTATCCAGCTCTCTGATTGAAGGGCACAGCTAAAATGCGCTGAAAGCCTGCACATTCGTATTGCTGAACTTCATTTCACAAGGGAGAGCTTCGGCGTTGTTCTGTTTTGTCTTGTGCAACCTCCTTCTTGCTGTCTTAACTGCATATGATGATTAGGTAAATGAGTCTCTTCTTTCCTGTAAGTAATGGGCGTTTTCTCTCTTCAGAGCAGACTGGGTTGCACTGGATCATCTCACGCTTTTTGCACTCAGCATATTGCCTGTCATTAGAAATCTGCTCATCTTCTCTTCATTTCTAAGGCCACTTAAGTGCACATGGCTGTAAATGCCTTCCAGGTGCTGTCTCTGCTCCCACAGCTCTACTTCTACAAAATATTCAGAAAGTAATGTGCTGGAAGCACAGCTCAGGATGGGTTGCCCTAAGTCCAAAGCCACACTTTCAGGTCAGATCAGTCACCTCTGCAGATCTGAATTTGAGCAGTCACATATTTGCCCTCCTATGAACAGCCAGGATGGAAATCAGCTTCGCAGTTATGGGAAGCCTAAATCCGTGGTTTGGCAGAACAGTCTCTGATATGAGGTTAATCTGCGAATAGTTCTGAACAACTGTTGAACCCTCAGCAGACCAGTGCTGCATGTCCTGTGGTCTTAAATCCAGCACTTTGACCCCAAAGCCAGAAGGAGCCAATCATCCAACCAAGGCTTAAGGCTGCTACTGATTCTGTATTATCTGGGAGTTGGATTAGATGACCTTTAATGGTACCTTGCAACTCAAACGATTCTACAGTTCTATGATTATGATGAGAAAACATGAGTCTGCAGTGCCTGGTGTCCACATCTTATTTTTCATGACATAATTTCAGTAAGGGGAAATAACAACTGTGGGACAGAAAAAGCAATATCAAAATGTTAATAATTAAGAGGTTTGTGTTACTGTGAGCAGCCAAGACAACAGGCCAGCCTGTGGTTTCTGAGAAAGCAGTGAGAATTGGCGAGGCCACATTTCAGCCCTTAAAAAGGATGAGTTTGGAAAAGTCTTGCTGAAATCAAAGAAATTGCATGTGCTTGCGGGTGTCCCCAAGGCAACTGCTTCTGATAGACTGAGAGGTTGACAGAGCAGGGTACAAGGAGAGCAAAGCCATTTTCCTCATGTACAACATAAAACCCAGAGCCAATAAACAGCATTATATTTATGTTCCCCAAATAACGATATTTTTTTTTTCAGGTTTTTAGCATTTTCATCTGCTGCTTGCAGAGCCTTACACTTGAGCTCCCTCTTAGCAGATGGAAATGGAAAAGAAAAAAAAAAAAAAAAAAAAAAGACGGTATGTGCTGGCATATCCATATGGCATTCAAGTGAGAAATCACTTGGAACACAGGGCCCCGTGTGGGGTCACAGCCTCCATACGTTCTTTGATGGGTGCAAAGGGTCCAGAAACTTGTTGCTGCTGTAGCAGTGGGGGAAAGGGTTTGGTTCAGCATGGGCTGAAAATCACTGCTGGTGGAGGAGGAGAAGACATGAGCTATGAACAGCCCTCAAGGTATTTAGATCCCTACCTGCCCTTGAAATCTTGGGCACACTTGAGAATCTGGACCTGAGTGCTCTTGAATGATTTCCAGCCTCTTGCTGAAAAACGAAAATTACAACAGAGCAGATATATGCTGGCTTTAACATGTGTGATAAACCCGATCTGAGTGAGGCTCTCCAGCACAGTGAATCTGCAGAGGATGCTGCGTGCCATGTGAGGAGAGTTTGGGCGATGCAGGAGCCTCATGTGGGCTTTCTTTCTTATTAGAAGGACGTGTGAAGACTGCATGTGCTAAAGCAAGAGAACGAGTGGATAAAAGACACCTTCACACATTGTTCTGAGCAGCTCGGCACTGTGTTCAAGTCTTCTGAGCAGCTACATGAATGCCAAAGACTGACTTTGAGCAGAGTTTTTTCTCTTGTTCCCCTCGTTATATAAACTTGGTCTAGAATTGTCTGGTACATCCATCTTCTGATTTTCATTGACTCCAGCAGGTTTGGCATCAGTCCTGTGTATGTATAGATCTGTCTGTGTAACTCTCCTAGCTGTTTACATATCTGTTTTATGTATTTATTTTCCCTAGTACCCACCACTGCAGTGTCTAAGGCAGGAATCATCTTCCACAATGCCAATTTCTTTTGGCTTCTTTCCTGTACGTGTTTGGCTTTGCACTTTTCCTCTGAAATTGTGGCTGGGATTCTCAGTTATCCTGAGATGTTGCTCTAGTTCTACTCCAAGGCTCTGCAGCCAAGCTTCCGTAGGAGTAAACACAATGCCAGGCTGAGCTTCTCTGGGTATCCTGCCCTACAGCAGAGTTTGGGGTTACAGTGCATCCTCTGATCAAATAACAACAAAAATGAGTGGAATGTGATTTTTCCAGAAAATCAGAGAGGCTTCAGAGACTGCAGATGCTTTCCTACCTGGCCAAGCTTAGTATCAGTTGTTGCTTCTCTAATTAGGAGTTAAAATAGCTGTGAAGAATACATATTTTTTGAAAACAGAATAGAACAGAATTTACAGAAAGAAAACTGTATTCAAAACTTTGTTCAATATCATAAACACAACCCTAACCTGCCAAGCATATAAACGGGTTGAGGGAAAAAATCCATTGTTCACCTTCAGAGTGCCAAGGTTCACCTTCAGAGTGAAGTCCCAGGCTGTGGAGAGTCCAAGTCTCTTCAGGAGGCTCAGCCTTTCACCAGTAGGTTGCTATGATCCTTCCCAAGCTCCTTCATTGCCAAAACTCACCACCACCAATGCCCCAAACCCACTGATGCGATGGGAAGCCTTAGGCTGACCTCCAGCTCCAAGGAAGACTTCCAGGAATTCAGCACTGGCCATTCAGCTCCAGGGCAGCTGACAGAAATAGCTCCATGCCCCTCAGAACTCCCTCCCAAAAGTTGATGGTTTACATGCCATTATGTTGAAGACTAATCTTTGTTACGAGTGCTGACGCAGACTTTTCATTAGTAAGCACCTCCGAACTTGAGTGGCTCCAGGTCAAGTCAGTTGTTACTTCTAATTTTTCAAGAGGAAAGTGCTTCTTGAAATATCGCCCTTCTCTTTTTCTTTGCTTCTACCCTTTGTTCATGTCTAACCGGCCTTTAAAGAGCCTTATCAGAGGTGTGCACTTGTAAAGATGAGGTTTGTTGGGTTTTTTTGTGACAACGATGCAAAACACAGCAAAATCCAAATGCAGCTAATGCTTGTTTGTGCATTGGAAGTCCAAAGAGCCAGTCATTATATATGGACAGATTTAGACCAGACGTAAGTATTGCTTGGCATGGGTCCTTCTTTAATTGCATTATACAAACATAACAGAAAATTGACCCAAAGGGGGAAAACAATTTTATCCTTAGAACACTCTTCTGACTAAGTACAGAGCTTTTAATTAAATTCCCTATACAAAGTGACTGCCTGTCTCTCATGTTGAGCCAAATTGATATCAAAGCCATCCTTAAAATCGATATTTTTTCTGGAAAAAAGAGCAAATACCCTCTCCACCCCAACAGAATTCAATAAATAATTTGATAGTACTTGACTCCTAACTGTAATCTTTGTCTCATTTGAGCAGAATATAAAGCGAAAATTTGTCCCCACTGCCCCCCCAGCATTCCCACTGCATTGCAAATCAGTCACAGCAAAATGTCCGTATCCCGGACCTGCTGCTTCCATTTATTTACATGAACCTTGCTGAGCAAGGAAGGAATTAAAAACCTTCAAGTGGCAACACATTTATGCCACTTTTGTTACCTATTTTATGTTTTTCACTTATTTATTATTACAGTTGCAATTGGATCCCATTAGAAGGCTCTGTTAGATCAAAGGCCTATTAGGGCAGGCGGTAGACAAACCCATGCTCTTTCAAGCCTACTAACAGAGAATTTGCAGTGCACCATACCCTGCTGCAAACCCATAAGCAGGCGCTTAACTCTGCTAGGAATAAAGGCATGTGGGACTCCAAAAGATGAGATCAGCTTTGATGAGGCAAACACACAAATCAAAGCAGCAGGCCTTGTTCGTTACCTTTGCTTTCTAAACAGCCTCTTTCATCTGTCCTTCTTTCCTGTCAATCTGTCCCACCAGATCTGGAAAGAACGCTGGTCCCCTTCAACAGGAGTGGGTTAGAAAACGGATGGAGGAGAACAAAAATAAAAATTAAGGCAAGCATTCTTATTTCTTGGGCTTCTTTTCTACTTTTTTTTTTTTTTTTTTTTAAACCAGAGTAGTGCAGTGAAGTGGTGAGCTGAAAGTCTGGCTCTGGCTACTGCCCCACAAAAAAAAATGATTGCAATGTAAGTCAAGGCAGAGTTAGTGTGTGCAGCCCTGTTGCATTGCCTACTCCTGATAAAAGCAGGACAAATCTCAGCAGAGACCATTGCCGAGTGAGGGAGCACGTACTTGAAAGCTCAGCCCCGATTCTCTGTTTTCTGCTCTGTAATGTCTCTCTGTTGATATTGGCCCTTGGGGACTCTCGCTACAAGCACAATTTTCTTTCAAGAGCGTATGCTAATTGTGGCATTAGGGGTGTATTTATGATCCCTAGCTGGCTGTGGCAGGTAAGATGGAGAGGGAAGTGATACTGAGTCTGCAGACAGATCGTACTCATAAAGCACGATTTTGTGCTTCCCATGCTCTGCGACATCCTGAAGAGTGAGGGATTAGCATAAAGAGAAACCTGCCTCAGTGGAATAAAAATTCATCCACGATTTAGGCAGGTGCCAGCTCTTTGGACCTCACAGTGTGCTTGTGAGCTGGGATAATGACTTGAGAGATGGTTTTCATAGGCAGACAGCAAAGGCTATCTGCTGTACTGGGCTTTGGGAAAGAGGGGAGACTGGGGGAAGATTGAGGGGGTGAAAAAATTTTGCTCTTTTGCTATAACATCTGTGATCTTTTATTACAAATGTATATATATATATCATTTGTTTTGCCCTGGAAATCATTTAGCTTCTTTTTAGAGTGGTCTTGTGCCCTCATACTACTCTGTGGTCTACCTCAGAACAAAACCCTGTGGCCAGAGGGATAGTAGCCAATCAGCCCTCCTTAACGGCTTTCAGGTGCACCAGGAGAGATTCAGGTTGGGTATTAGGAAAAAATTTTTCAGAAAGAGAGGTGATGCGTTGGCACAGGCTGCCCAGAGATGTGATGGGGTCACCACCCCTGGAAGTGTTTCAGAACTGTGGAGATGTAGCACTGGCAAACATGGTTACTGGGCATGGTGGGGATGTGTTGGTGATTTCTAGATATTTTAATGGTCTTTTCCAACATTAATGATTCTGTGATTCTATGACACGTCTCATTTGGGGTCTGCATCCCATGGACCTTTTAAAGATTGATTGCTGGCTTTGCCAGACAGATGGAGTCAGCACTTTTGTGCCCACTTAGTATGGCAGCCAATTCTAGAAAGCAAAACCAACCCCAACATAATGCAAAGGCCCTTGTAGACGGCATGTATTCACACACAGCACCGTTTCCCACTTAGTGTAAACTTTTTCAGCTACGTGCAATACAACTAAAATATCCAGCAGAGGTTGCCCGTACATCTGAATGCCATGGGAAAGGGAGAAAGGCTGGAATAAATATTGATGTGAAGGCTCAGAGTATGTCAGGTGTATGTGTCACTATTCTATATGCTCTGCTGAAGGTTCACATCCTGATTTTGCTCCCAGCCGCACTGATGGAAATCTGTAATAATGGGGCTGATGTAAGAATCTCACCACTCCAAACATGGTGCATATTTCTGTCCAGCAGGCCTAAAACTTCAATGCTTTCAGGAAGGTCTCTCTTCCTATTATTCCTGGATTTCTTAGGTGTCCTAGGAAAGATTGCCATAAAATTTCTGTCAGTGATCTGGGCCTTAAAATAACAATTTACAGGCTATTGTTATTAGTAGACGTGGTATCTGAATTAGTAACTTAATTGTTATTACAACCAATAGATCTTGCCCTCCTTGGTTCTGTAAAATGCAGCCAGTGGAAAACCCCTTAAGAAGAATGAGCTCAGTTTGGAGGCAACCCAAAAAAATTCTATGATATTTTGATTTAGAGAAGAATTAAAGTGACAATTCAAATTATTGAAATGTATATGGATATACAATGAATTTTGTTTTGTTAAATGTACAGCACAGAGGCCTCCAGCATAACTGGTTAATTTTACCATGGATAAGTTGCTTCGAGTTATGAGAAACACTTACTTACTGGAAGAGTCTCTGTTGTCACAGCAGCACAGGTGGAAGGAAGAGTGCATCTTGGTCAGCCCTTAACATGAGCCCAACAGATAAGTGTTTCCAGTGCTGCATGCCAGAGATGTAGGGAGATTTGTCTCCTGCCCAAGCTAATGACAGAGCCATATCACCATATGTGTGGTTAGTTTCCAGCAGCTCCTCACTTCTTCGGCATGAAGGGAGAATGACAGATTGTGTATTAGACAAATTACACTTCTCTTGAAAGCAGCAGTCACGGTGATATCCAAGTGCCTTCTTCACTCTCTCTTCACTGAACAATTTCTGCACCATCATTCAAAGCTCTTTGCAATGAAGAGTTGGATAGTAAACAACAATTATAGCGCAGCTCCTTTGCTCCCAGCCAGCACAGCCCAAGGCAATGCCTGTATCAGTGAAGGCAGAAGGCTGCAGTCCATTCTGTGATTCTCAGGCCAGCTGGCATGGCACGATGGCCATGGACCAATCATTTTCTGAAAAGCAGGGTGGTCACATCCCAGCTGCCTGCTGAGAGCAGCCCCAGCCAAATACCTGCTAGGGAAGATGCTCACAGGGACAGTGACTGTGTAACCTTGTTGAGCGTTGAGCTTTTGTCCTCCTGACAGCAGTGACACTGGGGGTCTGCTTGGATAGCAGGAAGGAAAGCGGTCATTCCCTATCTGTTGGGGGGACTCCTGGGAAAGCCTCCAGACAAGCAGATCCATCAGAATGATAGGCAGGAAGCAGGAACTGATGTCCTCAGGGGAAGCTGAAATGATTGGATATCAGGATGGATATTAAGAACAATTTCTTCTCACAAAGAGAGGTGATGCAGTGGCACAGGCTGCCCAAGGAGATGGTGGAGTCACCGCCTCTGGAGATGTTCAAGGATCGTGGAGATGTAGCACTGAGGGTCGTTGTCAGTGAGCACGGTGGGATGGGTTGACTGGACATGGGGATCTCAGTTTTTTTCCATCCTTAATGATTCTGTGATTCTATAATCACTGGTGTGTCACGAATAACCCTCTTGAGCTATTCTCCTTCGAGGACAAACCTGCAGTTCCCATCAGTCACACATTGCCAGGGCTTCAGCGTAACCCTCCTCTCTTTGTGTTCGTTTGTTGCCTCGTATCATGCATCTTCCTGCATATTCTTTAGGCACCACCCCCATGACAGAACTGATTCTTGGATTACCTCTTCAGTTATCATTTCTGCCCTTCTCTTTGCCCCTTCCTCAAACTCCTGCTGCTCCATCTCCAAGATGTCAGTGTGGATAGTGCATTGCCCTCTAATGGATGGATTTCAAACTGAGTTCCTCACCCGAGCCAAACTGTGGGCAGAGTCCTTTGACCCACGAATGAGACATGTTATCCATGTCTAAGCCACTTTCTATTCCCTGCTCCTCCTGAATCAAAATAATATTTATATATATATTAGTGCAGACACCGGTCTGAATGTTGCAGCTATTTTTAAGAAGAGGCAGAGAGAATCTGTGCCATTATGAATCCTCATTCCTTCGTGTCCATGTATGCTTTAATTGGCTTCAGATGGGAAAGCATTAACAAAACTGATTTCTGTGATTCCGCAGATCTGGATTTCAGGGTTGTTTTTTTTTAATTCTTTTTTAGCTTGCTTAATCCTGCTTAAAGTCTTAAGATTTATTTGTATGTTTACAAGATGCTGCTTTTCTCATTATATGTGCATTATTGTCACCATTAAAATAATACAAACAAAAGGAAAAATAGAATGGACTTCCAAGCAGCTAATAATTAATTACGGAGAACTTTTGAAAGGGTGGCTTAGCATCTTAAGCTATTTCTTCTGCTGCCAGATGCATGGACTTGTTTTATAAACTACAATCAATCTGCCACTGGGGGAAAAACTGCAAAATGAACTCAGTCATCTCTGCTCATTTTCACTTTCAAAAACTGAAAGGCTTTGGAGTGTAAAGTATCCTCTTCTTTTAATGTCAGTAAATAAGTTGATCTGTTTATATGGTTTTCAATACAAGTAAACTGCTTGCCATTTAAACAAGCTCAATCAGCTGTGAAAATTGACATTTTTAACCATAAAATCAGACTTCATCCTACCATGGTATTAAATATTAAGGAATCATTTAAAGGACAGTATACATTTCAGAGACCTGCCTGGAGAGATGAATACAAACACACACAAAAACCCAGCCCCTTGGCTTGGGCCCTGCTGCTCCGTCAAAGCCACCTACCAAACTCATTCTGGCATGGTAAATCCATATTGCTTTGAGGAGACACCCAACCTTCATGTTCAGCCCTTGGGTAGTAAAACCATGTTCCTGCAACCTAAGTCCAGGAGGCATCTGCCTGCCCATGCAACAGGGCATGGGGTTTCCAGTTGGAAATGGGACATTCCTGCTGTCATTTAGACTTCACGATGTCTGTGCACAGTCCTCTGAACCCTGCCTTTTTTTTTTTTTTCCTTCCTTTTCTTCCCCTCTTTCTATCCAATTTTAGGGTCAAAAAACTCGTGCTGCTTCTGAGCAGACTTACAGCTGGCACATCTCTTCACAGCTCAGCACCTCCAATGTTCTGCCTCTGCCAAAGGGGTCTCATTGTGTAAGGGGTTTCTTTCTGAATAGGGCACAGCAAAACAACAAAGCAGTGGGATTACTGGGCTGCTGAAGGCAGACAATGGGGAAACAAAGCTCAGAGCAGTTAAACATTTATTTTTCAGAGGGGCACGGATGCCTTTGCACAATCCCTCCTCAAGCGCTGTGAAGTTTCTCTAAAACAACCCAGTCCTGCAGCCAGATGCAAATCCAGTGCATCCAAAACCTTTCCATTTCATCTTTAATTCAGAAAATGTGCACCTATTTAGTGCCACTAAAAAAAAGTTTAGAGGTATTGAGGTATATGAGAATCTCACAACAGGCTTTGATGCTTCCCTGCTAGAGCACCTCTGGACATTTCAAACACAAAGTGATGCAGATAGTGAATCACAGAATCATAGAACCATAGATTGGCCTGGGTTGGAATAGAACTTAAAGCTCATTGGGCTCCAATCCCCTGCCATGGGCTGGCTGCCACCCACCAAATCAGGCTGCCCAGGGCCCCATCCAACCTGGACTTGCTTGACTCCAGAGATGTGGATACTTTCAGTGCTGAGCAGCTGATGTGGAAATCCAAGTGAGTGCAGTTTGCAGTGATGTGCTTCCATGCTGACCAAACACCTCTTCCCTTCACTGTCCCAGATTGACTTGCTTTTGGTTTCCTGAATTTTATCTCTATGCCTTCTCAAAGATCCTGAGGCTTTTCTTCCTTGGGGCAAGGAAAAGGAATAGTCTCCTGTTTACGGCTTTGGGAGTGATCCATATCCATGGTGGAGTGTGATTCAAAAGGAGGCGTCATTTCTGGGAAGCTGGCAGCGCCTGAGCTTGCTTTCTGTCAATGAGGTGGCTGTGACTGTGATTGTTTCCCTTACAGAAATTTGCACATGAGTCCCCACGATGCCGAAAGTTGGCCTGACCATCACTCACTGATCAAAGAATCTTTAAGGTTGGAAAAGACCTTTAAGATCACGAAGTCCAACCATCAACCCATTGCCACCATGACCATGAAACCATGTCCCTCAGTATCACATCTACCCTAATGTCTCACTTATCACAAGCATAGCCCCCCACATCAGGCCTTGGCTTCCTATTTGCCAAGCCGCGATGTTCTCCCTGCTCTGGGTGTAGGATAGAGAGCACTAATGTGTCCCACAGGGCCATTTGCTATAGGGCTAGCTCTTGGTGCTCCCTTGTTCCACTACATAGCATGTGAGATGGGAGAAAGCCAGTCCCATCAGAAGCAAATAAATGTACTGAGTTAAATTTTTTTAATGGAGTCATAAATAAACAACTGTCACTGGGGAAGTCCCTAAAGACACTGTTTCTGCTATGTTTTTTACTTTTTTTAATGTTGCCAGCTTCCACAACTTCTACAGAGATGTTAGAGTAAATAGCCTGTGATCCTAAGGATCTTGTAATAGCCTTTAACAACACAAAGATTTTTATACTTTCATATCAGACGAGTTCCTAATAGACATTCTGTTCATGTCTCCTTATTTTATGTAGTGCAGAAAAAAAATAATCCCTGTCCACGGTATATCTTAAAATGTACATTTTTAGCAATTTCTGATTTAAGGAAGAAACAACTAGATGCCTTTGGGATAGAAAACAATCAGGGTTTCCTGGGATTTGGAGCATCCCATAACTTCTGTGCTATGCACGAGTGGGGAGGGAGGGAGAGAAATGTTTATTCTGTTTAATTTAACAAACAGAAATTTAAGCAAAACTTAATCACAGTGTGCAGGTAAATTTCCTGATATGCTATGAGAAGGTTCTTTCATCTTGCAGATTAAAGGCTACCTGGGGAAGTTGTTGCTCAGGAAGGTAAAGTAAGCATTAACAATCCTAGCTCGGTGTGGAATGGGCCATTTTCATTTTCAGAGTGGAGAAAATTTTCTCTCAAGAGAAGAGTTACGACAAGAAGCAGTAGTACAGTGTGCTGTATGTTTACATCTTGCATTTGGGGCAGGGTGGATTACTCTTCATGCAGTGAGATCCAGTAGTGAAAGCTAAATCTATCAAAATTCAATCCAGAAACAAGCATACACTCTTAACCATAAGGACTTTAAGCTCCTTGAACAACTTGCTTAAATTCCTCATCATTTGACATCTTTAAATCAAGTCTGGAAGTGTTCATAGAAAATATGCTCTAAATCAGCTCAGATTTAAGAGCCTGGTGCATGATTCCCACTGTGAGGATCTCTAGCCTACGTTATATGGGAGGGAATATCAAGTGAGCAGAATGACCCCTCTTGTCTTAGAGCTGCTGAAACCAATGAGCAATACACCCCACACCATTCTTGACCATCGGCCTGTGGAGTACTTTTGATTAATTATGGTTTATTTATTTATTTATCAATCTCTCATTTCAGCTCTTGTGTTTTCTTCAGATTCCATCCTTTCCGAAATCTACTTCCAAGGAGACAGAAAATATGAATTCTGCTCAAAGTACCTTTGGTGTTCTCTGCACTGTTGGTATTCCCCTGAACCAGTCACTATATATGATGGAAGGGAGAGAAATAAATCTTTGGAAATTGCGACCCTTCTGATGAACATTAGGATGATGTGAAGAATCCCCTGGACTCCACTGTCTCTACTACCTGGAAACTGGGAGTGTCAAGAAGTGCCCACTTCTTAGGATCACAGTTTCCTGCTATTGAGGAGATATACAGGCAACTCTACCCTTCCCCTAGCAACAGCTACCACCACTCCTCTCTGGAAATTGGCTTTCTCTTCTCCTTTCTGTGTATGTGAACCATCATCAGAACCTCAGTGTTTCATTTTATGCTGTAAATAGATAGCCTGCTATTTTCACGTCTGTGTTTAGCCTGTATACTTTTAAAACATCGCTTTTGTGGATCTCTGTTCTCTTTATTTCAGGCTATTATCAAATCAGTGCAAACTCACCATGGAGATGCACACAACACTTCACAATGAGGTAGGAACTATTCAGGCTCTAATTGCTTCTGTTTCTGCTGGAGTCCTATACAAAGACACAAAAGGAAAAAGAAAAAAGATGTGCTAAGATATGTTCTTTGTTCTGACTCTATACTGATAACCTTGGAGGTTATTAAAGCAGAGAGTAGAAGTTTAAAAAGATAAAGAGAGTCTATAGCAAATTTGGAGAAGTGATTGCAACTCAGATGGAGGCCTGAGGAGCCTGGGCAGATCACCACATTCCTGGGGGAACTGTAAACTTAATTAAGCTGGTGCATCAGTGTGTTTTGCCCAGTGCTGTATAGTGAAGCCAGATTGTATGGAAGTACATTAGGCATCTCGCTTTACACAACATGCCCATAGCTTGGTGTTTATAAAACTGTCAAACAAGAGCAAGCCTGGGCCAAAGGAATGGCAGTCAAGAAATCAGAACAATTTCTTGACAGGCAGATCTCTTATGCTGGAAAATGATTTCCAGTAGTGAGTTTCTTTTTTTTCGCTTGGGATATTTAAATCTTGATTTGAAAACAATAAAAGCCAGCAGTAGAATATGGCCACCCAAAATATC
Organism: Centrocercus urophasianus; assembly: GCF_019232065.1. Taxonomy (NCBI): domain Eukaryota; kingdom Metazoa; phylum Chordata; class Aves; order Galliformes; family Phasianidae; genus Centrocercus; species Centrocercus urophasianus. The sequence goes on from NW_024884711.1 coordinate 42,127,879, forward strand.
ATAGAATCACAGAATCTGCTGAGTTGGAAGGGACCCGATGAAGGCCATCTGGTCCAACTCTCCTGCAATGAACAGGGACACTTACCACTCCATAAGGTGCCCAGAGCCCCGGCCAGCCTGACCTTGGGTGTCTACAAGGATGGGGCATCCACTTCTCTGGGATGCTGTACATCTTCCATCTGTACTGCCATCAAAACCATAGGTGGAAAATTGGTTATGGATTTTACATCCCATTCTGAGGCCATTGCTTGCAGATGGCACTGGGTCTGATAGGCAAGGCTCTGCCCAGCCACCTCCCTCCCTACTCCACTACAGGACAGAGTTTTATGGCTGCTACCATAGGTAGAAGCATTTCTTGAACAAGGTGAACAAAGTTCTGATCTTCAACTAAGCCACAAGGATGTCACTGTGCCACCATCATTGCTTTAGATTATTCTGTGCCTATCTTTGTTGACACCTGGAACTGTGACATCCAAGGGTAATTCAGTATCAGATATTTTAGGTAAATAACAGGGTAATAGGTTTTATTAGCTGAGTCTAAAGTCTCCGTAGACAAATTTAATTCTTTTGTGCATAAAACTTCAAGAGGGATCTTGCTGGTTATAGTATCTTTGAAGCACAGAATAGCCTGAATACCAAACTCAAAAGGCAAGTACCAACTGGAAGCATATGGAATTAGAGCTGCTTCATTGCATGGAGATGTGAAGTGAGGCTGGGTTCAGACAAGGACCTTCTTGTTTATGCTGTTCTGTGTTACTTCTTTTTGAGCCAGCCAATCCATTGTAGTCAGGTCATGTGAGTGCCTGTTTATAACAGTAGTCAAAAGCAGAATTGAGAGACTTCAAACAGTAAACGAGGGCACCAGTATCTTTTGATCACTTCTAGAACGGTTATTTCCGAGGAATATGCAGATGGACCGTTGTAATGGGGTCCCATCTTACATTCCCAGTTCAAAGCAATTTTTGTTTATCTTACACCAGGTCCTCGAAGTTACAGTCTGTAGATGATGGCAGCTGCAGTGGGTCTATAAAGTCACAGATCTTTTTAAAACAGAGGAGAGCCTTTGAAGAAAGCAGAAACAAAGAGGCTGAATATAGGTCGACTTCCTGATTTGTCTCCCTCCTGCTTATCAGGGCTCACACCCTGTCTCATTCCCTTTATGCTCTCTATGCTTCAAATGGCTGAATAGTTACAGTGAGTAAATCTGTCGTTATGGCTTTACTCAGCATTCATCCCAGCTTTCCTGTGGATACCACTTGTGGGATCCTAACACTGCAGACCTGAGACGACTTGCATAATTTGTGTTCATCTGAACAGAAGCTTTCGAAATGTTACAGAATCAGAATGCATTTTGAAATGTTACAATCAAATAATCCCATCTGTAGTTGGGAGTTTGTAGCAGGCTGGCTTACAGTTGCCTTTTTGCAGCAATTACAGAACTTCCGTGGTAGGAAGCATTTTGGCTGAGCTACACCTCCTCTCAGCTTTCAGCATCCTCACAAGACGATATTTGTAAAGACAATGGAAAATTCTGCATTTTGCATTTTAATTATCTCCAGGAAGACTTAGTGACAGCATCTCCTACTGTCTTCAGAGCTTCTCCAGTCTCCCATACTTCAAAATCCCTGTGAGCTTCCAAGCTGACAGGATGGGATTTTTATCTCTAGACTTTAGTTTTGGACAATTCAATTGCTTCATTAAATACAGTGAAGACTCAGAAAAAAAATCATCCTCCTCTTCCAATTCAAGCTTTGCTCATCCTGCTGATAATGAAATACGCTGTTGTCTGGTTCCTGCGATGAGTGGCATTTTTGACTGTAAGTGGGACACAGTGAGGCCTTCATCAGCGTGGCCAATTAAGATAAAAATTTCCTGCTGTGTATTTGGACTGTATTTTGAAAGTATAGGTAGCATTTTTTTACAAAATAGGTTTCCGTGGATCTGGCTTTGAGATCTGAATATGGGTTAATAAGGGTTTCCTGAATGCTGGTCTCCTCCTCCTGACACTGGTGAGGGCTGCAAAGTATTTCTGAAAATCAGACCCATTGCTGAAATGTGCTGCCAGACAGAATTTGATAGCTATTGTAAAAGTTCATTAGACTGAAGCCAAAAAAATCCCTGTCTGGTTTGGTGCAAAGCTCCTGTTCCCCTGAGTGCCTTTGGCTACAAATTCTGCATATTCTAATTTTAAAGTACCATTCATTTTCTATTTGGTGATAAATGCTTTCCTGCATAAGAGCCTTTTGATTGCTCTGCTAATTAAAGTGGGTAGTTTCCTTTTATGCTAGGTGGCTGGGCTTCTGGGTAACTGCAGTGCGCAGGGAACAGAGAAGGTTATCTGGCAGCCTTTATTACCCTCCCTCTCATCACCAACAGGTACTTGTGCTGGAGCTCTGAGCATTCTCAGTAAGGAAATCAATTAGGGAAATGAGAAATTGTCAACCCATTCCCACTCTGCCCACTTCCTCAGTGCCACATCTCCATGGCTCTGGAACACCTGCAGGGACAGTGACTCTACCTCCTCCCTGAGCAGCCTGTGCCGTTGCATCACCACTCCTTCAAGATTTTCCAAATACCCAACCTGAACCTCTCCCAGCATAACATAAAGCCATCACCTCTCATCCTATCAGTGTTACTTGGGAGCAGAGGCCAACCCTCACCTCACAACAGCCTCCACTCAGGCAGTTGTAGAGAGCCTGAGGTCTCCCCTGAGCCTCCTCTTCTCCAGACTGAACAGCCCCCAGTACTGAACACAGCACTGAGGTGCAGCCTCTCCAGTGCCCATGCAGAGGGACAGTCACCTCCTGCTGGCTGCACTCTCTCTGATACAAGTCAGGTTGCTGCTGGCCATCTTGTCCCTCTTGGTTAGTAAATGGCTTAAAAGCCATTTGATGGCTTAGCAGTCCTGGAGACAGAAGTAAGAATGCAACTTCCACATTGTTATTTTTCTTCCTCGAGTGCCTATTGTAAGCATTAATATTAGTAGTTTTGACAAGCAAGGGTGATAAGAAGCTTACTCTCATTCTGAATGCTGCTTTAATTGCCAAACTATAATGTACCTTCACTTCTACAAAAAAAAAAACAAACCCTCTCTCTTGATCTGAAATACTAAGGAAAATGTAAAGGAATACCCAGTACAGAAAGTAAGTAACCATGGCCAGCCAGGGCAATCTCTTCAGAAGAAAGTCTCTGGGGATGGAGATGTAGCTACTGCACATTGTTCTTCTAGGCTGGACTTCTCCTCTCACAGATACTGGGGCAAACTATCAAAGAAAGGCCTCAAAACCATCTCAGATGGTTATCTGAAAAGGGCACTGCTGTAAGCAAACAGAACTACTACATGACCAAAACTTCCCAGTGAATGGGGCCTACAGAAGGCAGAACAAAAGGTCAAGGAGAACGTGTGACAGTACTTGAGTCTCTCTGGAAGGACATGGCTTACATCTTCAGGATGCTCTGCATGTGAAAGCATGCTCCTGCTGATCTCTTACTGTATTCTGGTGTCTGTGTAAGGTGTTCATATGGCTCAGGAGCGTTGTTATAAGGTAGCATTACCATCTCTATCCAATTTCACATTATCAGGGTGGAGAGGGGCTTTGCTGATGGCATTCAAGAGGTTTTGGTGAGGGCAACAAGCTCACAGCAATCAGAAAAGGGTGCAGCTCTTAAAGGCCACATTCAGAGCCTGTGGCTAAAGAAGCCTTAGATTCAACAATAGCAAAACCTCATGGACTTGTCTTGCTTCACATGAAATTTGGAGATGTCTGGAGACTTGCAATGGAAATAAAATCAAAAAGCTAAATATCACTCTCAGAACCTTGTTTCCCATCCTAGGTAGCAACAGAAAGCAGGAGCCTTGCAGGTAGTGAGGGAGAGCAACCGTAGATGCAGTGTCTGTATAGGGTAACTTCTTTTGGTCAGACCCCTAAAGCTAAAGAGGCCATAAAGTGAAATTTTTATAACAGCACCATTTCAGGCTCCAGAGGAACAGCAAGAGCCCAGACTGAAACTCTTTACGTCTTATATGCTTTGATCTTCCCAGGACTCTAGATACCTGAACTGGGAACATTTAAATCTTCCTCCCCAGTTGAAAAGATTCTTTGAGCCTGGACATCAGTGTGTGCTGATGCTCCATAACGACGTCTGCTTGGGATCATGTAGAAGAAGAAAAAAAGAAAAAATACTGCCCTGTTATTGGAGACATAGCTCCCTGCTTGATATGCAAGATGGGATCAGTCCTACACCCCATGCAACATACTTTAGAACTAATGCAGACTGCATGGTGTGCTGCATTAGTTCTAAAGCCATACCACGTGCACTGCATTGACTTGCCCATAGTAATCAGGCTTTTCCTTTTATAACCAACAGATCACAGATTGTCTGTATTATTTCCCCAGAACTGTCTCTCCCGTTGGTTCTGAGGTAGAGCATCACCCAACCGAGAGTGGCACAACCCCAAAGACTGTGATACTGTAGACATGATGTATAGAGGGTTAAATACCAGGTTCTGAAATCTCCTGTAAAATGGAGAGGGAATGAGGGAAAAAGAAGAGAGTGTGAATCTAGCAGTGTGAGTTTAACCCTTGGCCATTTTGGTCATGATGGCTGTAACAATTCGTCATTACCAGACAGTCTTACATGGAAAATAAATATTGCTCACCTTCCACAGGCATGATGCTACTGCCCTGTGGAGGTGAATGAGCTATTTTAAAGCTTCACTTCAGGGTAACATGCTGCTAATAGGTAGCCAGCAGGTCCAGGAAAATAAATATTCTGCCCAATAACTCCAGAAAGCAGAATTTCTAGGATATTGTGAAATCATTGCAAATCCTCCTAATAATTGGTTGTAAGCTGGGCTGCATTTGTTCACTGTAACACTAATTTCAGAGCACCCACAGAGCTGATGTGGATCTGGGGAGCTGTTTAACACATGGCTTCTGTCAAAAGCTGGGTGAGAAGAGCTGCCTGTTGGATACTGGACAAGCAGTCATGTAAGGACGTGTTGGGTGTTCAGGCAGCCTTCCAACTCAGCTCACTTCTGGATTGAGTTCCTGAGCCTGATCAACTGAAGGTGATGTTTAATATGGAAATATATAGATCAGGAAATGCTACGGTTTTAGTTAAGGCGGGTTTCTAATTATAGGAAGAGGAGTGGACAGAGGGCTTCTTTAAGTCTAGGACATCAAGACTGGGCATGAGAGATGAGGCCAAAACTCTGCCACCAAGATGTAGAGTAGAAGTAGTCGCAGGCTCTGGGGGCAGTGCTATTGTATGGATTAGAAGATAGTTCACTTCTTTGATTACCTAATCTTATCACATGAGCGTTATTGTATATTTTAGGGAAAGCACAGTATCATTCCCTATTACTTTTATAATACATTCAATGTCTGCATCCCATTATGTTGATTCTGCATGACTGAGTACTGAGGTCACCGGGGAAAGCCATTACAGTCATCTGCAGCTCTGCTAAAGCCAGGAAAGTTGGACTTGCTTAAAATAGGTTCAAGATTTCTTAGTCTTGTAGTGACTGTAAGGATGGGGATCCCCATAGGACCTTGTTACTGAGATACTCAACAGAGATGATGTGAAGACTTTTGGTCTATTCCTCCCTCGTGAAGTCTCAGCCTGGTTCTTCACCTGCATACAGCTTAGCCCTTATGACATCTAGTTCTTTAAACTCATCTGTATGGGAGCTGCTGAGTCATGGCCTGAACTGATCTGATTGATCACTTGGGGCGAGCCATGAGTCAGCCAGAGGAGCACAGGTGAAGGCAATTCACCTGTGCTGCTGGAACCTGTGCTCCTACACCTATTTAAGAGCTGGCTACCAGTGGGGAAGGAGCTCTTCTGGAGATCCCTTCTTCTGGTGCTTCCTATAGGTGAGCTTAGCATACGGGTAAGCCTTCCATTTATTCTCCGTATTATCTTAGTCTACTTTGCTTAACTCTCTTGTTCTTTTGTGATTATAACATCTTAATATCCATTGATTATGCACTCATCTCATTGGCAGTGAAACCCTTATGCCATAATGGCTTTTTGCCTTTTGTGTGTGAAGGTAAACTCATGGAAATACCTATAGCCACGTCTTCAAGATTAAGCGGGAAAAGTTCTCCTTGGCTTTGATGACAGTGGTTTGTGATTCGTGTCATGCAGACCAAACAGGAGAGGCTAATTTTGGAAGAAATGGTGCTTTCTGTTCATATCCCACTGGTCATTTCTCATAATGACAAGCACAAGCGAGTTGGGTGCCTTTCCTAGACGTGGACACATTTCCTGTAGGATGCTTAGTGATGCTCTAGTCAGAAATCAGACAGACCCCTTAACTATTGCTAGTACTGTGAACAGGGAAATTTGCTGTACTAAGAATGTAATGGTAAAGAAATACAAATCAATATACATCTAATCTAAGTTAAACTGAGCTTTAGGGATTAATCAAATCTTAATTATAGTCCAAACCACACAGCTACAGTTATTTCTAAATTCACAGGCTGAGCATTCAGGAGGGTGCTGGAAACCAAATATCACCTTTTTACATTTCTGTAATTAAGCATTACACATTCATAACCTTTTCAGATGTAAATTATTAATGCATGCAGTTGTACTTTTAATTAGGACAAACTCTTAGGGACAGACTCTACAACTGTTATTTATCTTGTACCTTTTTCCACCAGGAGTTCTCTTAACTTTGGTGGGATGGCTCATCTGACAAGATGCTATTCATTTGTATTTATTTTTGGAAGAGTGCATCACATGTTAAGCCATGCATTCAGTGAGGGAGCAGAGAGGTCTGAAACAACTTGGAGCCTAAGATCAACGGACAAGAAGATGTAAAATAAAAGAGAAGAAATTATGGTGCAGAAAAGAAGAAAAAAAAAAAAAAAAAAAAAGAAAAAAAAAATGGAGAAGCATAGTGGTAAAATTTATAGCTCACATCAGTCCTGTGTCCAGAATAGGTGACAAAGAATTTCTGAAGGTCGTAACTGAATTAGGTGACTGGACAGCGTGAAGGTACATGACAAGTTAGTGTTAGCAGTAGTGTTATTTTGTGGGCTTAGCTGTGGATCAAGGTCTTACTTTGCTAGGCACCATATAAACCCAGCTCAAGGTAAGAGTCCTTGCACTGTTATCCTTCAGTTAAACCACTGGTGAATGTAAAACTATCCATATAAAAAGTGAAAAGGAATTTCAATGTATTTGTTAGTGCAGCACTAGCATAAGAGTTGCAATGGTAAGTGACAGGGGATCTAGGAATAATTCAAAGATTGACTTGAGGAGGTTTAAAAATCTTCTATTAATTAAAAAGCATTAATTAAGGCAAACCAAACTGAGCTATGTTGACATACATTGGCTCAATACAAGTCCTTTGTGAGGGCTAGTGAATGCTTATCCCTGCTGCCACTGATTACAGGTGGCTCATCCTCTGCCACCTGGAGAATCAGAGCTTCTGTCAGCAATGAAAAGAAGCTAGTAGCTCCCTGGTTGGAGTACTGCGCAAGGAAAGATCTGTTAATAAGGGGAATGCAGAAAGCTTGAGAAACAATGAAGCATCCTAGTCAAACACTGACCAGAAAAAATGTATATCTGAATCATTATTGCACTCTTCTCTCTCACCCTTCTGTCAAACAACCCAACAGAAGGTTAGGATGTGTTAGAAATAAGACGGAGTAAATTTCAGCATGGTATAAAACCAAGGCTCCTCTCTCATCTGGAATGCTATATGTCACTGCCAAGGGAATTAAAGGATGTTCAGATAAGGATGACAAGAATAATTTGAGACCTGAGGAAAAAAAAAAAATCTTATACGGTGAGAGATTGAAAAGATAAGTGGTGTTTACAGTAGAAGGGAGCTAAATAAGTAGGGCTGTGATAAAAGCTCGTGCTGTCAGGGCTGTGGGAGGGGAATGGGGAAGAGGAACCCAGGAGATATGGGCAGTGGTGCCACTGAGCCTGTTTGGAAAGGAGCGAGAAAGGCTGGAGTAAAGAGTAAAAGAGAGCACTATCAGAAGCAGCAAAAAGGTATTTAGTGGCCTTATTATTTTTTCAATAACTTCCAAATAAAGTCATGAAACAAAAGAGGAGGTAAGAAATGAAAGGTTAATGAGAAATCATTGAATGGCTTGAGTCAGAAGGGACCTCTAAGATCATCTAGTTGCAGCTTCTCTGCCGTGAGTAACTGAGAAATATGATGAATTTGTGAAGTTCAGTTCAACTGAGTGTCGTAGATGCCTGACAATATTGATAGAGGAATTGACCATTCTTGAAAGTTGGGTGACACACTACAAAGAAGTGCCCCAGAAGTGATAACTACCTGTATTCTTTTGTCACATAATGCATGCTGAGCTTCCCAGGAGGAGCTGGCCTCCAGCATGAGGCTTATGCTGCCTTTGGTGCCATCCTTGCTCTGGTCAGGAGCTCAGCATTTCCACTTCCCCACCTGATTCAAGAAAACATTTCAGCAATTGGTTAAATTAAGTTTAGCTAAAAACATTTCATTCAGCTTCACTAAAGACAGTTATCCTATGTTGGATAAATACCCACTGGGTTTTAAGAGCATATTTATCTGAAGATTAAGTACAAGACAGAGCTGTTTATCCAATGGGGCAAGTGGATTAACAAGGTGAAAACTGAAGCATCTATCCTATTATACCACAGCTGATGACCTAATTTTGTTACTTTTCTATTTTTTCCAAACCATCATTCACCTGCTTCTCCCATCTAAGCAAAGCTGCTGCCCTAAGTCTGCCCGATTTAAGAAAGGGGAACCCCGTTAAAAATTGGTCAGTAGGGTCAATTATAAAAAAATTCCTTGGGGATGTGAGCTGGGGTCTCTCTCACCCTTCCTTCTTTTTGCTCTGCTCCCAGAACTCTATCCTTCTCCCTGTATTACAGACTCTCCGCAGCCCTTAAATCTTTAGTCTTGCCCTCCTTCTGAAACTTCAATCTTATCCATTATCCATATGTCCAAAAACATTCCTTCAGAGTTCCACCTTTCCGTTAGCCGGTAGAAGTGGTTCATAGTTGTGCAGTTGCCTAAAGAAAAGTGTCCAGTGCCATTTGAGATGGTCTAACATCTCCCATCTGCAGCTGAGGAGGATGAGTAGATTTTGTTGTATCTATCAGCTCCATCCTGATGCTGAGGATGTCTTGGATATGAGAAAAGCATTGTCAGTAACAAAGGGGCTCCAGATATCCACCAGGAAAGCCTGGATAATTTCACAGGCTGAAATTGTGTGGAAATGGGATGGAACTGTAAAATCCTGGCTGTATGACTTTGCACGTTCCACTAATTCCTGCCATAATCAGAAATTCTACGGATTCACTGAGGATAAAAACTTGAATGTAGTGTTTAATCATGTCTGAGCTAACAACGTCATGTCACGTCATGTCAGACTAACCGCGATGCTGACATGTATCAAGAGACACGTTGCTAGCAAAGATACAGCTGTGTTAATGCCATCGTACAGGCGGCTGATGAGCCTCTCCTGGAACAGCATGTACAATTCCCATTGCTGGTGTTCACAATTGATGAATTAAGATTGAAACAGGAAGGACCACTGATCAGGGAAACGAACAAACTGCTCTACCAGAGGAGATTACAAATTCCACTCCTTCAGCCTGGGAAAGGCAAGTGTATGTAATGACTGCTCATAAGCATATCGGGGAGGTAAGCATCAAGGGGGGTGGACCTATTAGCCTGCAGGACAGTGCTACCACAGGAATAAACAGGAATGCATTAGCCATTAATTTAAACTAGTGCATAGGAAAAAGCATGCAAGTGGCAGGAGAAGTCCCTGTAGCAGCTCTTGGAACTGTGGAGGGGAATATTCTGATTAGATGGAAGCTGGAGCATGACCATTTCTGAAAGGGAATATGTGGAATCTGACACTGCAGGAACTTGCTTAAAAAATAAAATACAAAAAAAAACCCAGAGGTACCTTTTAACCAGTTGTAATGCTGTTCCAGGTTGGTTGGAGATCTGGGCAGCCTGATTTAGTGGTTGGCAGCCCTGCCTACACCAGGGGTTGGAACTCAATGATCTTTAAGGTCCCTTCCAACGTAAGCCGTTCTGTGATTCTGTTTATTTGTTTTTGTAGTTCCACTGCCCACAGTAGCATTGCATGGACATGAAAGGGGAAAAATCAGCTGTAGGGTGTCTTCTAGGCAGATCTCCAGCATCTAGGCTAAACAAAACAAAAAATTCCTCCTTGACATGTAGTACTACTTTTGCTTATCTATTTTTAATGTTCCAAACCCGTATAGAGCCCAGTCCCTACCCCAAAAGTTACAAACTAAGGCAGGGCCTCTTTTTATGTTAGATGCATTTTATGATGTCTCAGGATACTTTGCAAACAGGGCCAAGTCACAGAATTAAATTCACAATATGCTTTTAGCGTTCGGTTGATACATTAAACTGGATTATAGACTTGTACCATAGGAAATTATACTCGCGCTTTAGTTCCATTAGCCTACTTTAAACATTGGTATTAAAAGCGGATACTTACTTAAATACCAAACTGTGCCGGGTTATAATCTGTTTCTCTGATATCGTAGATCATTTGCAAACCACAAAGCCCCTTTGATCTTGTAGAATGCTCAACTGAACTTAAAAGGAAATTAAACGCAGAGCTCAATTTTTCATTAAATTGTCACCCACTGTTTTAGAGTTATGACTCTTCAGATCTCTTTCTTCTAACAGGTGGACAAACAGAATGTTAATACCACGGTATCTGTGGAGTTATAAAATCTGTACTGTGCGAGACGTTTTCTAATTATTGCCACTTCTTTATTAGCGCCTTCAGCTCTCATTTTTTTGCAAAAAGTCTCGGGACACAAAAACACCGCTGAAAAATCAGGTCTTCAAAAAACTGGGGACAATTCTGTAACCTCAGATGGCTCCAGGCAATAAGACCTAAAAAGACTTTTATAAAAGTGGAGCTGCAAAAATCAGGGCTTATGTGCAATTAAAGAAGTTCATGATGGGAGCTGTGCCTTTGTAAAACCAGATATGCTCCTTAAGATCAGCAACAGAGATACAGGCTTTGATTTTGAATCTAAAACTGCCACATTAAGTCTCGATGCCTGCATCCATCTCACTGAGTCTCACTGAGCAGGATCACAGCAATCATCCAGAACCCCAGCTCCCCAAAACCTGTGCCATGCCTCCAAGAGCCTGTATCAGAAAGAAGGGTGGTAGGAGCCATAGGTGTGTGTTTCTTTACTCTCTTGCTATCTCATCCTCAGAGAGACGATCTATTGCTGCTCTAACCAGACAGCCTTTGGTGTCTTTAATCCCAGAAGTGGCAGCACACCATTTTAGGCTTTAAAGCCTCCATCTTTGGCAAAGATTGTGGTCACAACGGATAGACTTATCAAGCTGCCTATTAAGAACGCAGCCTGATGCTGCAGATAGGGCAAAGAATGGCTGGAGGGGGAAGAAGGAGAGCAGGAAGAAGGGGAGAAGGAGAGCAGGAAGCTGTTTGATGCTTTTGTTTTACTAACATCCATTTGCTTAGACTAGGATTAGAGCTGAGTTTTGCTAAGAGGTAGGCAGATTTAAAAGCTGACTTGGATTTGAGAACTACCCACACTCCAAACCCTTATTTATTCAAACCAGAAAGTTTCTGATGGTGGGAAATGGCTGTGGTGAGCAAGGCTGGTCTGTATCTGTAGCACTGTGTCTGAATCAGGCTCATTTCTCTGCTTCTCTTTTCTCTGCTGTGTTGCTGGATTTTGCTTGCAACTGCAATTTTTTAATATCATTACTTTTCCTTTTCATTCACAGCACTTGATTAAATGGAGGAGTTTTGATGGGTTCTGCCAAGTCCAGTGAGTCCTGTCCTTGGAAATCTGTGCTTTTTTTTTTTTTTTTTTTTGTTAGGATTTTGGATTTTTCTCACTCTGGTTTCAGAAAACCTTCTCCTTTGAGAAGCCGGCTGAATTCTTTTTTGCTTGCATGGTCCTTCCTCTCTCTCAGGAAATGCCTTCAGCTCTAACATCTTACTCTGTGAGCAGTCCGGTTGCCTCACTGGACTGCTTGGAACAGCATGCTGGCTGCATTTAGAACCATTAAGGTTGGAAAAAACCATTAAGATCCTCAAGTCCACTCGTCAACCCATCAGCTTGCTTACTGCTCCTCTGCTAGAGCCCCAGTGCTCTGATAGGTTGAGAGCAGGAGGCATTTTTGAACTGTGAAAAGAAAGAAACAGGGTATATGGACCTAGATGGGGAGTCACTCCTTTCATCTTCAATTTCAGTGAGACTAAGAAAGCACAGTTATTACTTCCCCAAAGATTTCTGAAATCCTGGACAGATGCATTTAATACAGTAATGCAGTCAATGTTAGTACAATAACAATCACAACCAACACTTTCCTCTGAGCCTGGGAGTGAAAGAAGACACTTTGTGTGCCCTCCTTCCACAAACACTGGTGGAAGAAGTGGTACGTTAGTACTTCAAAAAGAGATGGATTGAGGCAAAAGTGTATGAATCTCTATGTCCAAGGCCTACTGATGAAAAGAATTATAAGAGACTGCAACTGATGATGTCAGCCTAGGCTTGTTTTAGCTGAGCTCTGAAAAAACTACAGGTTTTAGCTGTAGCCTAGTGGAAAAGGGCCAAAAGAGGTGCCTTCTCCAAGTCTGCGTCTTCAAGGTTGTAGCTGTTCTGAGAAACGTTCCAAACCAAATTGTTACAATCATTACAATTCTGTGGATCACAGAATCATAGAATCATGGAATCACTGAGGTTGGAAAAGATCACTAAGATCATCTAGTCCAACCATCAACCCATCCCTACCACATCCACATCCCTCAGTGCCACATCTCCATGGTTCTGGAACACCTGCAGGGATGGTGACTCCACCAACTCCCTGGGTAGCCTGGGCCACTGCATTGCCACTATTCTTCCTAATATCCAACCTAAGATCAATACTAACAAATGTCCTTTCCATGTTCTCCACACCTGAGTGAGAGCAATCCTACTGACATGGCTTTTGTTGATCCTGATCAATTTGTCTGTCTGATTGATTTGAAAAACTTTCAGTAAAGGTGTATAAAGAAATAACTTTATCCTTCTTTTGAGGTTATTATGCCTTGGCTCAGACTCCCACTGATACTCTTTCCCAGTGGAAGATGGAAAAAGATGAGGAATTTCTGTTGAGATCTTGCTCATTGAAGAGCCACTGAGCTTCAGCATGTCAAGAACATGCATTGTGTACAAAGACACCATCTCTGGCTATAGGATACCTATAAGAAGAGGCTGAAACCACCTGTGGGTGCAAACAGAGAAGGGAAGCACAAGGCAACAGCATAATACTTGTAACTAGTTTGAAAATACCGTAAGTCTGTTGGCCACATCTTCCCCCACTGCGGTGTTTTACCTACTGTGTGCAAATAAAGAGCAGGGAATAGAAGCTTCTAAAATGAAACTGCAGTTAAAATTATTTTTTTTTAAATCTCTACACTTAGCCTCCATTAGTCTTTAGTGTTAATTAGGTCTCCTGGGAAGTAAAATGATTTTCCAGGGCAGACTTCTGCTGGGAGACAGAGTATGGATTGGAGAGAAGATGATGATTCTTTGGGAACAGAAGGCTCAGAAACCTCCTCAGATAATTGGCAGGTCTGGTTTACTTACAGATTCCCTGAAATAATACCTGTCTGTCTAGGTGGGAGATCCAAAATCCAGAAAAAACAATACAGAGGGTTAACTTTTCCTTTGTGCCAGCATTTTTTAACTTGGAAAACAAAGGCTCTGTACAAACTGACACTTAGCCTCTGTGGGTTAGTTCTTGAGGTCTCACTAGGACTCTGAATACCGTCAATGATGTGTTTGACATGCTTCATGCTTAGATTCAGCTAATGGCCAACAGTTAGGCCTTAACCAGCACTACTGAGCCTTTGAAGAGAGATGAGACATCCAGTGCACAAAGGTGCAGCAAGTTTCCTGATATGTTTCTAGATACTTCAAAACTTGTTATAGCAGGCAGGACTATTCAGAGGGATGACCATTTGCATCACGGTGCTTAAAGGGTCTTGATCCATTTAAGCAAAGGGAACAGTTTATTGACAAGTATAAAACTTTGCTCAGTCTTCCAGTCTTAGGAGAATGAGGCTACCAGTATATTATACAGCTACACCACATAACCTCCAGACAGAACATGTTATTAGGATTTATTAGGTTATAATCCTTTTTTGATTAAAAATTATAAATCAGCTCATGTTTGATGTTAACCCATAAATGCAGAGCATATGTTAAGCAAGGCACAGTGTACACGGCCCCTGGGCACACACGGAGTAGCCCACCATGCCATTTCTATTGCTTTGCAGAGCATAATGGACTCCATCAGAGAGTGTGGCCCACTCTGTGCCAGGGACGTGGCTTTCAAGAGGTTAACTCTGAAAGATGGAGCACACTAAGCAGTTGTGTTTGATTTATTGTCCCTCCTTTCTTTTTGTTTCTCCTTGAAACATAAAAGCTTGCAGCCCACAGACTCTTGACATTTCTTTTAAATGCTCTTGTCATTCAGAAATTGCCACAGTCATCTCCTGTAACTTTGCACTTAGTGTTTCCAGCTTGCTTGGGGTTACTTGCAGAAATGGAAAAGGAAATAAGAATAGATTAAAGGGCTCAATCCTGCAAGGTAGAGAGTCTTCTAGCTCTGAACCACTACTGCACTTAACCATTTACTTAACTTCAAGGGTGCGAAAACTGCGGTACCACCAAGTGAATTATAATCTTGAGAATGGAACTGTGAAGATGTCTGCAAAATAAACAACCACTCTAGATGCTGAGGGCAGGTGACACTGTGGGATTTTTAAAGGATCTTGTTGATTTACAAGCACGGTTCTGACTTGCACTGGAACCTGCCACTTAAATGCTTTTCTAAAAATCTCCCTCCAGATGATTTGGGTTAGGTCCCTGGGCTCTTCTCTTTTGCAGTGCGAGACTGTTTTTCTGCTCATCCTGACCCATAGGCATGCTTATCTTTGATGCATATTAATGACAGATGGAGAGTCTTTTGGTGCGTGAGACAGCTGAAGAGGTTTGCAGCTTGTTATCCCAGGTCTGAACGTCTCAGCTGGTAACTCACACTCTGGTCTTTGTAGTCACTAAGGGTTAAGAATAAAAGTTGAAGGTTAAGAAAATCACAGGCTTTAGGGAAAGCATCTTTATTTACTTCAACACAGTACAGGAATGCCAGGTGAAGCTTTCATCCGTTTACGAGCCATTGAAGTAACAAAACATCCTTTAGCTCAGTTAGGTATACATACGGACAGGGACAAAGGCCGTCAACTTGGAAATAACACTACATGCAATATGAAAGCAAGAATAACATCACCCACAATGTTGACTTCTGAAAGATTGCCAGAGGGAAGACACCTACTGATAAGACAAGAAGTGATGGCCTCAAGTTGTGCCAAGGGAGGTTCAGCATGGATATTAGGAAACATTTGTTCTCAGAAAGAGTGGGATGCAGTGGCACAGGCTGCCCAGCGAGGTGGTGGAGTCACCGTCCCTGGAACCATAGAGATGTAGCACTGAGGGATGTGGTCAGTTGGGCATGGTGAGGATGGGCTGCTGGTTAGAGTAGATGATTTTATTTTTTTGGTCTTTTCCAACCTTCATGACTCTATCATTCTATTGGACCTGCCCCAGTTGCTGCCAGAAAACGTCCTATTGTTCTGACAAACTGCTGTTAGTGCTTCGGTTTGGCTTCTCACCTGTTTTCAATCTTATCTTCAACCCAATGATCATCTTCATGAAACATTCCCCAATTCTCCATGAAACAGTGCCCCAATATCCTTTTTGGTGGAATTTATTTTATGTGACTGCTGCTTCCAAAATCCCTTCTTTTCAGCCATGAACACTTTGAAAATTGAATATTAGCCAGCTCTTCCAAGGACTCGTGGAACTCATATTTCCTAGCTCAATCCTGACAGTTCACTGGGAAAGATTTTTTTTTAATTATTTTTTCTCAAACACGTCATAAATTGGAATCAAACTCTTAACTTTTTAGAGTTTCTTGAGGCTGAAAGCAGCAGTTATTCCAATATAAAGGCCACGCAGGAAGAGCATGACAGAGTGGTGGCAGATAGGTGGAGGTTTCAGACCTCCTCATGCTGAGGGAAGGGACCCAAGTCTTCAGTTTCGTGGGTGTCTGAAGACAAGGTTACAATGGAAAATATGGTCCCTTCTCTTTTCACTGTACTCTTTCAAATGCAATGCTTATGGAGTCCAGAGGACTCTTGCCTTCTGTCTGTGACACTTCGGGCCAAGCATCAATGCTTGTGGAAGTCACATTTTATGACCAGAATTAACATAATGAAAACAAGATATGCCCAGACACAGGGAACAACAAGGCTTTAAGAATTCTCCTAGGAAGCTCTACCATGGAGATCGAGACTCTTACAGCTTTACAGGCACCCAAGTAGGATGTCACCATTTCTTTTCACAGATCGCTGGGTTCAACTGAGGCATCTCTATTCTGTGCAATTGCTGTTTTTAAGTGCTGCCCTTTGTGATTTGCAAGATGAGGCCTCAGGTGGCTTCAGGAAGCTGTGCTGCATTGAGCAGGCACAGTTTTCTCTCAGAAATCCCAGGTAAGACAGCAATGACAAGTGACATGAAAGGTGCATTTTGCATGACGTACGTGGAAAAGCCAATTACATGTAATTAATGTTGGTTAAATGCTTTGAAGATGAGAAGCTTTTATATAAGTGTGATTAACATCAATTCTGTCGAAATGATTGTCTTTCTAATGTTTTAAGAAGCTTAATAGCATGCTTCAGTTCCTCGGTGTTTATCTCTGAGATATGATGACCCCATACATACAAAGCATTCACTGGAAAACTGTACAAGAAAGACCTTCAGTGGGAGTTGATGTTGGCCACAAACCAAAAATCAAGACTGAGACACTGTGGTGCAGAGATGATTCACTTGTCAATAGCTCAATCTCTTGCAAAAGTTCCTAATCAGCACTCCAGTTAAGTGATGCTTGAGAGTTGCATTCATACAAGGTCTTAAATTTTGAGTGCTCACTGCAGGATGGCTTATGAAGCCTACAGAAAGAGTCTGTGCAGATTGGATTCAGCTTTAGAAGGTGCATGATGAGGACCACCAGCTTACTCTTAGCAGGTGCCCATGATCAGGCACAAGACCCAACGGGCATCTCCAAATGGGAATTTTGCCACCAATTTCAATGCAGCATGCACAAAAATAAACGGTTATTGACTGAAAGCTTACAGTCAATTGTCTAACTCTGATATACTTTGCTTTCCACAGTAAATAAAGTGGATTTCATTTAAACCACTTGCAAGGGATGAGAAACAATGTGGGTCAGACACCGAACAATAGATGTTCTCTGAGAAAATAGTGATTTCATACATTGGCAGGCGTTGTTATTTTCTGAAAATGAGTGCAGATGTTTTAGTATGCTGAAATCACTCAAGACTTTTATGGCAGAAAGAGGCCATGGAGTAAATAAACTGGTGACAGGTATAATGAAAGGCATTCAGTTTATTTGCTTGTTCAGAGCTGTTTTATTCGAGAGAGCTCTGCTATGCCTACCACAGGCAAATCCTCAAGATCTTCTTGAAGAGGTATTTCAGTGGAAAAAAAGAATCATGCAAGACCGTGTAGCAAGCCCAGGGCTTCTGGATGACAATCAAATAGGTTACTTAACACCTTCCTATAAAGCATCAATTTTCCCATATATGAACGCTCCACTCCTTATTTGCTTGGGGGAAACACAATGGCTGTATTTCCAGAAGTGAGGGAAATGCCATTTAAACCATCCGTGGGGCTGTTGCCAAGAAAAACATCCAGATGTCACCAAACATCATGCTGCTATTAAATCAGCAAGCTAAATGTCGGTGAGGTCTGAAGGGTTACAGGCGTAGGAATAGATCGTGCTCCTTCTGCCCATCAGCCAGCTCCCCAGATGAGGTGATTGCCTGCTGGGTTGGGACCTTGAGGGAAGATGCCCTTAGTTGAGGAACTCAACTCAGTCTCTTGAGTTTTCCCTGTATGATGGAGGCTGCAGGACAGCTCAGATCATCTTGCAGGGATAGAGGTTACTGTTCAACCAGCCCTGGCACGACCCTTCCCTTCTGGCAGTGGTGGGGGCAGTGGGTGGAGGCTGAATGAAGTGTGTGCTCACCTCATCAGCCTATGCAGGACAAAGCAGGGGAGACAGTCCCAGCTTCACTTGGTCTGGCACACAGAAGATGGATGAGGTCCTCAGGGCTTGTCTCTGTCAGCTCACATGTGTTAATACTACGGCTGCTTTGCCTTCACTGGGATTTTACCTCTGGCTAATTACTCTGTATTTGCTAATGCCGTGTAGGAACATGCAGTTTTCCCCCTGGTGAAGCTGGTTCCAGAAAATGCTCACCTTCCATGCAGCTCACGGAGCCAAGCTGCTTTGTCTTTCAAAGATAGCTTGGGTACAAATGTCAGCATCAGATTTTCACCCTTCACAAACACTAAATTCCCTGAAAAAATTTTTTAGAGGAAAGAGCTGCAGCATAGCCAACCTTTCCCTCCTAGAGAGACGTGTGATAACTTCAGCTTTTGTTCCTCTGACCTGCCCTTGCCGGACTGAAAAGAGCTTTGAGCACACACCCAGGAGAGCAGGAAATCTCCCCTATGGATCACTTGTAAAATGGCCCAGATTGAAAAACACGCTGCAGAAAGAATGAAGCCTGACTGCAAAGGAGAGCGTTGTGGGTTTTTTTCTTCCCCTCTCATGAATAGGATTTCAAACTAGCAGCCAAAGTGAATCATTATACATCCTTTCCATATGCCACTTTCAATCAATAAGGCCTTATGCTCTGCTAACAATCATCCTAAACTATACCTATTAACAAGAATGCACATTTTCATAGTAATATTCCACGCACGTCACTGCACACAGACTGCAAACAGTCAGGAGTGATCACAGCTGAAGGGAGATGGAGTTTCTGGAACAACGGGCTGTGTGTGGACGTACACCACAATGTAGGGGCTGCCGCTCTTTCGTGTGTAGGCTGGTTTTTGTTTTTAGCAGTATGTGCGTCTACAGACGGACTTTTTTTCCTCCCTCTCAAGCTTAGGCTTACTTAGTGACCCAGCCAGTGTCTCTCCTGGTGACCCAAGGGTTCCTCAGAGGTGGTTGATGCACTGGGGATATGGTGCAGTGGCAGCCACAGGAGCATTACATCTGGCTTCAGCAGAATCATAAAGTGGCCTAGGTTGGAAGGGACCTTAAAGATCATCTAATTCCAATACTCTGCCATGGGAAGAAGGCATACCTCTCATCAGGTCAGGCCCAGGGACCCATCCAACCTGACCTTCAGTACCTCCAGGGATGAATATCCACAGTTTTGCTGGGCAGCCTTTGTCAGGGCCTCACCACCCTCTGAGCAAATAATATTTTTCCTAACATCAAACCTAAATTTCTCCTCTTTTAGTTTAAAGCCATTCCCCCTCGCCCTATAGCTATCTACCTGCCAGTCCCTCTCCTGTTTATAAACTCCCTTCAGGTACTGAAAGCCCTCAATGAGATCTCCCCATAGCCTTCTCTTCTCTAGGCTAAACAAGCCCAGCTCCCTCAACCTTTCTTCGTAGGAGAGGTGCTCCAGCCCTTTAATCATCTTCACAGCCCTCCTTTGGACCCAGTGCAACAGCTCCACATCCCTCCTGTACTGGAGATGCCAGGTCTGGATGCCGTACTCCAAATGTAGCCTCACAGGGCCAGAGTAGAAGGGGATAATCACCTTCCTGCCCTGTTGGATATCCCTTCAGTTTGGATGGAGAGTACTGACTGCAAAATTCAGCACATATCTGAACTAGTCTCTCTGTGAATATATGGAAAACTGCTATAAAAGAGGTGCTTTAGTGGTATGGTACAGGAGGTGTACGTTGTGTTTCCTACTGTCTAACTGTGATCACAGGGCACCTCAGTTAGCTAACCACTATTTATTTTATCTGTTTACATTGCAAACTCTTCATGATTGGTGTCACTTTTCCAGAAATACTGTGCTTGCTGTGGAAGTTATTGACTGAAATGCCACAGCTCAAGCAGCTCAGGACAGCCAACTCTTACACCGTGGCATGAAGAACTGGGTAGATTCGCCCAACTAAAGCAGAAATCTGTGTTTAAGCTGGCCACCCATGGCTTCTCTGCTAGTCAATGGAGAGCCACTCAATACAGTCAATGGAGTCTACAGTGATTCATCTCACCCTGAATAAGATAGTTAAAACAGAGTGGCTGAATTGCACAATAAAAAGACTTATTTCTTCTTGCTTCCTGAAAGCCCAGTGACAGCCTGATAGAAATGTCTTCTCTGTGGATTCCTGAAATGGGACAAGTTTAATCCCACCACTGCCCTTATGATCTTCCCTCACTCTGATGCTCCACATCCATCTCAGGCATTTATATCTCTGTACCCTAAGGTGCGCGTGGAGTTAGCTGAGGGATGCCATCAGTGGGTGATAATAGTGGTTTGTGGGCAGTTGCAGTAGACAATCTTAGTGGTCTTTTCCTATCTTCCTTTCTTATGATTTTCCTATCTTTCCTATCTTATGATTCTATGGTCCCAATGCAGCAGCCAAGGCCTGTGGATACTGCTGCATTAAAACAACAACAACTTTTATCTTTCTCTCAGATGTGAATTTAATCTTTGCTTATTTTTATGTTTCATAACTAGCGGCTGTTTCTGTAACCCTTGTGTTGATTTCTCACACATAGTCTATGTGATACCTACCCTTCATGAGTAATCCTTGTGTGTTTTGCACGATTTGACATAGAAGTTCTCTGCTAATCAAAAACTATTGCTGCTGTGATGTTTGTGTGCTGTGAAATGACCCCCAGTCAATGAAAGCCCCCTCCAAAACATCCCTGCCTACACCTACTGCTTTGTGACCTTGTTTCCTGCGGGTGAAGGTGGGAAAGAACATGCTTACCTTTGAGCAAAGAGTTGTGTGGCCGTGGGTGTCAATAATATCACCAGAACTTAGCTGTGGTGTTGCAGTGCCCTTTTGCTGGCTTTCTGTGCAAGCACATATCTGTAATAGCATCATTTGTCGCAAAGATCTCACTTAGTTTCTTCCTCTCAGGCGTGATACGTGATCACTGAATCTTGAAGTCATTCCTCAGACAAGTCATCTTGCCTTTGATGAAGATTTGTAATCCTGGAAGGGCTGTTCAAAATCTTTGCCAGTATTTTTTCATGTTTGGAGGTATTAATGATGTACAAATTACTGGGTTCAGTACTGGCCAAGCTGCTACAGTCTATTTTATATGTGAAGTAAATACAAATGATCAAAGCAGAACTTCTGGCTTGAAAATGTGCAAATGCTACCATGATCAGCCGAAGTGATTGCAAGGCATGTATTTGTTTAAATACTTAGTGTAGCTGCTGACCCTCTGGCATCATCTCCCTCTTTCATAATATCCATGGACATTTTGACAGGTTTGCATTTGCCAATGGAGCTCCATCCCTACTGTGTCCCCAGGCATGATGTATTGCATGGTTTGGGACATGGGACTGATTTCTTACACGTGTCCTCTCTGACTCTTTAGGAAGGATGGCAGCTATTGAGGTTATTATGTTGTTACCCACACTCTACCCATGATTGCAGCACAATCTCAGGCTCTTGGATGCTGTTTCAGAAACAGCCAGTGAGGTTGGCTCTGCATGGATATGTTGAGCTGAATTTGGAGCAAACACCAGTCCCTGCGCTGCATGTAATCAGAAGATGCTTCCAGTGGGTGAGATACTGGAGGAGTGCTTTGGCCATGGCAAACTACGGTATCTCTCCAGATTCAAATCCACACCCCCAGCAAATGCAGAGGTATGTTTTCTATCCTGCAGAGGCCACGTCTATTAGCATTTGTGTCTTCACTTTTTTCATCCTTCATTTTCCTTTTCATAGTCTTATTTTTCCCAGTCAATAAAAATGATTTTACTCTTCTTAATTACTTTATTTTTTTTAATGTTTCCCATAGTAATTAATGCACTTTTCTTCAGCACTATAACCTATTACAGTAGTTAAAATATTAAATCATGACAGCTGCCAGATCTAAGGGACCAAGAAACATAGGTTCTTCGATAGTCACTTTGTCTTTATCTTTTAAATTAGTTCACAGACTGCTTTACATTTTTGGGTAAGTAATAACATTTGTTGATTTGAATGAAGAGCGATATAAAAATAAATTGCATTGTACTTTTAATTACACAGCCTTAATTTTTGTGGTGACACTCCAGGCTCTCATATAATGTTGTTTAATGTTTGCGTCTCTTTATTGATTTGATAATTTAAATACAAAAAGATTGTTTAATTTGCAAATTTCTGCATTCAGCCTTGGGGTGCTTTGTTGATTAAGGAATCAGAGGAGTGCTGTCTTTTCCCCCATCTCCATCATGTACACGAAGGCTTTTATGTTCCACACTTGCTTTTTCTCAGGCCCCAAATCCCAGCTACCAAGATGATTTTCTCCAATGCTCTGAGAGTGGAATCCTCCCCGTGCTCAACGTTTCAGGCTAGGGTATGAAATAAACTGCTGCTCCAAGGGGACCTGGTTTTTGGAATCCTTGGAGTGGCTGAAGATAGCAAGGGGTAGATCAAGAGTTCCCATGGGATGTGGTGGCCTTGGCAGGTTCTCTTTCACTCAGGAATTCAATGGCCTCGCAGGTTCAAAGTGGTTAGAGACCATCCATCCTCTGTGGAGGACATGGTGCAAAGAAGACCTCAAAAAAATCCATGGAACCTGTAGGAAGAGTCCAGTTTGGTGGGCTCCTTCAGTTTCTGATTTTCTGCTCTGTAGGTATTTCAAACCTTCCTTTCTCCAACCAAAATGACATCTCTAAACTAACTCTTCCATCCACCTCAGCTCTCTTGGAGAGAAGCCACAGGAACTGTTCCATGTTAACCTTGGCTCTGTAAGCCACTGTGTCAAAACCCATCTATAAGGGCTGCTTTTGAGATGTTTGTCTTTCACTTTCTGCCGGTATGTTACAGACTTTCTAGAAGTTCAGCAAAATTAAACTTTTCTTTCAAAATCTGTCACCATAACACTGTTTTCCAATCTCTCTTCATTAATGATTTACTTTCTGTGGAACAAACGCACCAACTGAGGACAGAATCATTATTAAAATCTCACTTAACAACACAGTATCATTTTCGTCCTTTCATTTCCTCCATTATTATAAAATTCAAGATTCATTTCATCTATTAATATTAGTAATCTATTTTTTTTTTTAATTTTGACTAGACACAAATTAAAGGGGGGAATGATATTATGAAATTGACACTGGAACTTACTCCTTTTTCTGTAAAATTTGTTTTTTTTCCTTTCATCACTTCTCTCCTAGCATCTAACATTTGCTTCTTTTGCATCCCAGAGGCATTGGTACCTGGCACTACTCCCATGGATGTCAACTGGAAGAGGCCAATAGACTTCCCTGGAAGGTGATTAAAATCCAGCATCGGTGAAGAGCTGAAGGCTAGAATATGGGTTTGGGAACAAGGGAGCTGGGTTCTGGTCTTAGCCCTGTCAAGAATTGCTCTGTGACCCTGAACATGTCATTTCATTTCTCCATACTGCAGTTACCATGTGTTTAAAATAGGGACAAGAGTGTTTGCTATTTATTGTTCAAGTCTCCAAGCAAATAAAACGTGGTATTTAAGAGCTAACTAAGCAAGAAGGCACAGATCCTACTCACTGGAAATCTGTCCTAGAGTAGCAGCAGGCTGTGAGAATGGGGCAGAACAGAGATGCATTTTTCATAGAGCTTACAAATTGCTTCTGTTCCTTTTATAACAGATCATTGTCAGTGCGTTCTAATGAGATTTTCTTTGTGCCACTGTAACACTAAACATAACTGATTTTTATTTTTTTTTTCAGCATTTCACACAGAAAAGCTCTGCTCTTGTGCAGTGTTTGCTTATCAGAGATAGGTTGGATTTGTAATGCTGTAGAATAAACAATTTCCGTGGTTATGGCACACCTATTTGCTAGCCTGTGTCTGTACCACCAGCCCTAGGAGCTGCACATTAGCTAAATATGCACTGGACTGCTCTTGCAATCCCTTTCATTGCAGATGGGGGTTACTACTGTTGCAGGACTTCACAAACACTCAAGCAGTGAATTCTAATGATTCCATTTGCAACTGGAAAAAACAAGACAAGAAAGTCTGACAAAGCCCTCCAGGAGGCCCCTGAAACCAGTGGTCACAAACCATCCTGCAAGGCCTTTGACTAAAGCTTTCTGCAGTGAAAACAGTGATGTGTCCCTATGCTAAACTATTCATAGCACTGGGAAGTTTCTCCTGATGTTGTCTGTTGAAGACAAAGCCCTTTCCTCATCCTACTTGCAGAAGGTCATGGAATCATAGAATTGTTTGAGTTGGAAGGGACCCTTAAAGGCCATCTGGTCCAACTCCCCTGCAGTGAACAAGGACACCCACAGCTCCACCAGGTACTCAGAGCCCCATCCAGCCTGAGCTTGGGTGTACCCAGGGACAGGGCAACCACCACCTCTCTAGGCAACCTGTGCCAGTGATTCACTACCCTTATACCCAGCTTTCCTCATACCCAATCTGAATCTCCCCTCTCAAGGGCACATTGTACCACTCCTCTTTGGATTTGCCTCACATGTGTTTGGCAGCCTGCTTTGTCCCCCCCTCAGACCACACACTTCTCTCCCTGTCAGCTTTTCCTCAAAGCCAGGTTTTCTACACCTCCAATCTTTCTCTTTGCACCTCTCTGGGCTTTTCCCAGCTGAACCATATCTTTTCTGAGGTGTGGAAATTGTTCTTGAGCCAAAGGCCCCACAATTGCCAAACTGAATGGAGAGACTGTCCTGCCTCCTGCAGGGTTCCTCTCTGCACAGGCATCCCAGCACCACTGTGATATTTTGGCAGAGCTGGATTCCCACAGAACTCGTAAACATCACAGTGCTGGATCTTTTCTGCCTGGCAGCAGCTCGGCCAATTGCTCCTCATCTCGTATTGGAGAAATTGATTTTAACTCCTCTGCCAAGGAGTGCAACATTTTAATTACTTCTATGGATAAAGCCCATTGTTCCCATTCTGATCAGTACTTAAGAGATAAGTAAAGCAAAGCCTATAAGACATCCTGGAGAAGCTTACACAGGAACTCAGGCTACCAGAACACTCCCATCCTGTACTTCTGCCATACGTCCCTCATCCTCCTTGTCCCATTCCACCACTGGCATAATTTTTAAATCTTCCTCCTCTGCCCCTTATTATTGATTCATATTCAGATCTGGTGTTAGTAGTTGCAATCTATTTAGTCTGTGACAGGAGAATAATTATGTGTCTGTGTACTATCACTCAGCACAGTTAGGATACAAACTGTGGTATCTGGGAGACATTGGTCACTTGCTGGATTAGTGGCAACTTCCCTGCTGCCAGTTCCTGTTTCTCAACACAAATGAGTGACATTTGGTGGCAAAAACAAGGAATGAGATTGCTGGCCTTTGGAAGCAAGAGAAGCTGGGGGGTTATGAGGCAAACAAAGCTCAGAAATGAAGTGCAACTATCTTTCTGAAGGACAAAATCCCAATTTATTGTACACCAAGACACCTATGAATGGATAAAACCTTTAGACTGACTGTAAAATAACTTCTTTTTGGTTCTTCTGAAATCCATGGAGAAAATCATGGAATCATGAAGGTTGGAAAGACTGCCAAGTTCACCAAATCCAGTGATTGACCCACCTCCACCACAACCACTGACCACCTCCCTCAGTGCCACAGCTTCACAGTTCTTGAACCCCTTAAAGGACAGTGACTCCACCACCTCCCTGAGCAACTTGTTCCAACTCCTCACCATTCTTTTGGAGAAATTTTTCCTAATATCCAACCCAAACCTCCCCTGGCACAACTTAAAGCAATTATCTCTCGTCCCATTGAGAGAGAGGCACTATTAGTGCCCACCATTTCCTGGCATTATGACCAGCAGGGCTGGTTGCTCTCACTTCTGAATGCATTTCTCCCTGATAACATGCCAAAATATCCAAGAGCTGAAGGCTGGGAAGCAAAGTGGTTTCTTTTTTTACAGGCAGCAGTACCTTACCTGCACCCATATCAGCAGTGTGTCTCTCCTGTCTCTCTAGAAGATTGATGGAATAGTGATGGAGAACTTAACTGAACAGCTTTCACACCTGGTACTCTTATGATACACAGAATGCTCTGTGCTTGGAAGCTAAGTAAACTGCTGCAGATGGCATATTAGGACATCTGAGTGCAAAGCAGCTGATAGGAGGGTGAACCAATAAGACCAGTGTGGGTGCCTGTGAAACCTGGGACTTGTATGCATGAGCCCATCAGGGAGCCCTGCAGCATCCCAAGGTCAGGCAGTGTAACCAGGAGGGCTGAACAGAGAGAGAGGACAGACGAATTGGCCCACTTTGGCTGTGGGAGACTAACGAGAGGTCCAATACACACTGCCAAAGGGAGGAGGATGGACGGGATGACACCTGAAGATCCCTTTCAATGCCACCTCTCCATTTGTACTTCACTAGCTGCCAGTGCATGGAGATGGGTCTCCTCCAGACAACTTAGCTCCCAGTAAGCAAAGACCATCACCCATGATGCAAAACAAAAACCTGGACCTGATACAAACATGAAAAATCACTGCACCAGAGATGCTCAGTTCATTACGCAGTAAAACATAACTGAGCAACGTTGCAATTTGAAGCTCAGTGCATTTGCCTGGCTCTATACATACTGTGGTCTTGAAAGCTTATCACCTCCTGCTAATGGCAGTAGAGTATTTGCCACAAAATTTAATTAATTACCTTGTCTGGGAGGAAATTTTTCCTGATTCAAACCTCCAGGAGTGCAGTGTAGGATGCATTTGGCCCCACTAGGCATTCTTATACTCTCACCACTGAAATCCAGGTGATAATCTGGGACAAACTCTAAAAATACAGTAGATGCTCTGGGACATGTTTTATTGGTCCTTCTACACGTGTGTCAGAAAGCACAAGGCCACAGGTAAGAGCTGAAAGCCAAAGCTCAGTGTGGTCCAGCTGGATGCAGAGAGGTTGGATGGCAGCAGGAGGGATAGGGATGCTCTCGGTTGAAATATCCCTGCTGGCATGGACGATTTCGGTGGCACGATGCTTCCATACGAACCTTCTCACTGTTAAATTGCAAATGGTTTAATAAAGCCAAGTCCAGCTTTTTAAATAAAACTTGGAATTTGAAGGATGATGCTCTTCTGCCAACCGAACACCTAGGGAGGGAGGAAGGCGAGGGAGCTGGAGAGATGAGTGTTTGGCTCTGTGTTGCTGTAGTCAACATACACACTGCAGAGTAGCTGTATTTTCAGGTCAAATATCAACAACTAAAGACAATGTGGGCAAATTAATAGTCTGACAGTGATAGGAAAAGGGGAACGTTCTTAAACTAAAAAGAGAGCAGATTTAGGTTAGATGTTAGAAGGAAATTCTTTACTCAGAGACTGATGAGGTGCCCCATCCCTGGAGGCACTCAGGCCAGGTTGGATGGAGGTGTCCATGCCCACAGCAGGGGTGGAACTGGTTGGGCTTTGAGGTCCCTTCTAACACAAGCCATTCTATGATTCTGTACTACACTCATTTACATAGGTTGGTAACTGAAGTGGGTGGTGGGACGTGTCTATGGGAAGCAACCAAGTGTGTTCTTTTGATTGAAGGAATGATGCACTCCTGGGCTTCAGACACTGCAAAACCCCATGGGATCTGCTGGCAGGCACCCAAGGGAGTGCAGCATTTAATACTGCCCTCACACGCTGTGCCCAGCGATGCTTCATGCCTTGCCCTCCAGCTCAGCTGTGTCAGCATCATCACAGAATCATCGAATGTATTGTGTTGGAAGGGACCCATCCAGTTTTAACCCTTCCATGGGTAGACACCTCCTACCAGACCAGGTTATCCAAAGCCCCATCCAACCTGATACTGAGCACCTCCAGGGATGGGGCATCCACAGCTCTCTGGATAAAGTACAGTGAAGAAAACACCTGAAAGGAACCATGTGCATGAGGCAGCCCGCTGGCCCTTTGTCCTGTGTTAAAGATAGAAAATGCAGCCCTTCACCAATTAAGCACACACCATCATTGCAGTCAGTCATATGATGCCCATAATCCTCCTTGTCTGAGCACAGAAGTCTCCATGCTGAGCATGGACGTGCTCTGGTTCCCGGCTGCTGGCAGGGTTGGGGTGTGGATTAAGGCCGGGACTCTGCTTTTTTTGGGAAGCTTTATCGTGTGGCTCTGATGCTGCCTGCTGCTATTTAAAATACAACCCCCCCCCAAAAAAGGAGGGGAAAAAAAAAAAGAAAAAAGGAAAATACCAAATTGTGGATGTTCACAAAACTGTCGGTCTAGGGGGCATCTCAGGAACAGACCCCTTTGCCTGCTGTATCCTCTGGAGCTGTCAGCACCTGATGCCTCACTCCATAGCCTGGAGCTAAGAAAAGCCCTGAAAGCAGCAGTGTCTGCCCCATCCCTCACTATTTTTACTGGCCTTGCTGAAGCCAGAGCACAAAGGGCAAATTTGTCAGCACAGGGGGGGCTTTTTTAGTGCAAAATCCACGAGCTTATTCAGGCAGCGGCAGGGATGATGCACAGGAGCGTCTGGAGGTCCTGGCTCTCATTTACAGCTGCTGCAAATATAGAAATTCCAGTGAAGTTAATTGTAGATACCGACTGACAACTTAGGACGCTGTTATACAAGGGCTGCTCCGAAAGTAATGCCTCCTATTTTGTAATGCGGGCCCACCATATCAGAGGTGGATGTTGGTAGGATGGCAAAAAAGGTTGAACCTTCCCAACCATATTCTAACTACATTTTGTTGCTGTGTGACAGATGGCAGCAGAGGGGCAGTCTGACAGAATGGTGTCTGACATGGAAGTGCCTATGAAGCAAAGATGTGGAATTCAACTCCTCCATGCAGAAAAAAATGGCTCCCATTGACATCCATCAATGCTTGCTGAATGGCTATGGAGACCAAACAGTAGATGTGAGCACAGTGAAAGTCAGACTCCCAGCAATAACCCCATCATAGCAGCTGTGAAACAGTGGGTGCAGATTTGTATGAGCGTGGCATGCAGACTTGTTCATGACTGGTGAAAATGCATAGCTAATGGTGGTGCCTATGCTGAAAAAATACTGTTTGGTAGCTGAGGATTTGCACTATCAAATAACGTTATTGAGCTCTTTGTATCAGTTGTAGTTTCCATGGAAATAAATAAGAGGCATTACTTTTGGAGAGACCTACGTGCTATTAAGACCCCACTCCATAGAACGCATTACTGGGAAGGACATTGATGGCACGACAGGGAAAGCAAGAATTTATTAGCTGAAGGTTACTCACATAAAGTCATGCACACGTACCCATATACACATTTCTGTTTCTCTTATCCAGGCATTTTGAGAACTGTGCGTGCCTCCTATCCCACCCACAGCACTGTGTTAGGAACCAGTATGGGAAATGCAGCCAGAACACCATTTTGCTGCCTTGGGTCCCCCAGTCCGTGCTCCTCACCTGTTGCAGGCGGGTTTTGCTTCACAGGGCTACAGAGCAATCAGAGAGCTGCATCACTGACCTGCACCCTGCAAAATAAATCCACATCAGCGCATACAGGAGGAGATAAAGGAAACGCCGGTCCCTTCCCTCTGTATTTTCCGTGTTTTATAACACCTCTGTCAGCATACATTGCCATTCACTGCAGAAATTACATCTCACGAGTGCTACAATATAGGATTTGAAGATAAATGACACATGAGCAGCTCAGCTCTGTGCCGGCTTAAACGATCCCAGTACCTTCATCACGTGCAGGATATCGGGATGCACAGAGCCCGCTTGTTCCAACTATCATGAGACAAAGACTGAGTGTCATAAGGACTCCGAGCAGCACAAAATCATCCGGGACAGAATGTATTTCAGTGTCCAGGTCTGGAGCTCCCAGTACAAGAAAGACAGAGAGCTGTTGGAGAGGGTCCAGAGGAGGCTCCAGGAGACTGGAGCACCTCCCCTATGAGGACAGGCTGAGGGAGCTGGGCTTGTTCAGCATGGAGAAAAGAAGGCTGTGGGGTGACCTCATGGCAGCCTTTCAGTACCTAAAGGGAGCCTACAAACAGGAGGGGAATCAACTCTTGGAAAGGGTAGATAACAGCAGGACAAGGGGAAATGGTTTGGAGGTGAGGGAGGGAAGATTTAGGTTGGATGTCAGGGGGAAATTCTTTACAGAGAGAGTGATGAGGTGCTGGAACAGGCTGCCCAGAGAGGTTGTGGATGCCCCATCTGTCCCTAGAGGTTCAAGGCCAGGTTGGATGGGGCCCTGGGCAGCCTGGTCTAGCATTGAACGTGGAGGTTGGTGGCCCTGCATGTGGCAGGGGGTTGGAAATTCATGATCCTTGAGGTCCCTTCCAACCCTGGCCGTTCTGTGACTCTGAAGGAGGGCTTTCAGACCGCCAGGGGCAGTGATGGCACGTAACCCTAAGCCTAACCGCTACCTCCCTCCAGCCCCATTTCCAAACACAATGAAGGTTGGTGAAGTTCTCAAGTGTCCTCGTGCCTGAGCTGTAACATTCCCATGCGCCATACAGCTCCTGTGCTTTCAGGTTGCAAGAGGTGAAAACATGTTAGCTTTTCAGGCGGGTAAACACCTCTCTGTGAAACAATGTAAGCGTGGTGGGCTGCCGCCCAGGTGCTCAGGGAATAAAGGAGAATCCGGGGAATTGCTTACAGGGGGTCAAAACTCACAGGGCACAAATTGGGATGCTGGGAAAGGGGCTCCGTTACGGTGCTGTGATTGAAACCCTGGGCAGCCTGGTCTAGTATTAAATGCAGAGGTTGGTGGCCCTGCATGTGGCAGGGGGTTGGAGATTCATGATCCTTGAGGTCCCTTCCAACCTGGGCCATTCTGTGATTCTGTGATTGGGGAGCATGACCAGAGGGTTGTGCTTCTCTTGGTCAGAGCTGAAAATGAAGGATGGA